>NC_056749.1:226125681-226265681 GCF_019279795.1 Protopterus annectens
CTTTTCTTTCTCTTTTTGCTTTTTCATTTCTATTCTTTTTTGTTCATATACAAATTAAATAACTGTTTATGCTTTTAGTATATTAGTATATTATTACTGGTTTACTGAGTGATATAATTGAACAGCAAGCTATTTTTGCTTTTATGACCTTAACATGACATGCTTTATTTCAAATAAGATATAGCCCTTTGCCCTGCTAAATGTTCTTCTGAGTTATTACACAGGCATAGTCACTGCTTAGATTATTTATCAAAACTGTTTTGGATACATGGGATAACTGGGCATATCTATGATTTAGTATATATTAACTAGTTTTTTTAAATATTTATAACTTCTGATTGTTTCAGAATATATATTGGTACCTTTGTGAGCAAAAAGTTGTTTACCAGCTTTTGACATAAATTGGGTCTCTCTGACAGTTATATCCTTGTATGTTTTATGGCAGAAGGTTTTTAAATGGTTACAAGTTATGTTTATTGTAGAGTTTAATGTTAAAGTACTGTTTTCTCTCTCATTGGCATTGAATGTTATTTTACTGTTTGGAAGTATCTGACAGAAACTTTGCATTTGTTACTGTAAATAAGCAGACTTTGTGACACAGTTAAAGTCAGGTCAGGAAACTGTACTGTGTAGCGTGCTGGGCGGGAAAATGTCAGTTTGAAATCTAAGAAGTGAAGCTTTTTTACTTAGCTCATGACATCACGCATTCTATGCATGCAGATCAGATTACATTACATCTAATGTGTATATGCAAGCCTATTGTGAATGTCAAGTCTCTGATTGGTTATTATACAATGACTGGCCATTAGTACTCCAAAATGTGCATGCTGATTGGCCAGCTCGACCAGCGTGCCTGTTATAAATCTGAAAATATACCAACGGAAAAGGTTCGGTCGCCCAGACTTTTTTTCCGTTGGTATATTGTCCAAGTATAAATTTTTTTTATTAAAAAAATAAATAAAGCTGTAGTCCTGACTCTGCACATATGAGAAAGACAGCCTGAAGAAAATACAAGATAAAGCAGGTACGTTATATAAAATTAAATACACGTACATGATTTCCCTTGTATTTTCTTCAAACTGTCTTTCTCATATGTGCGGAGTTGGGACTGCAGGTCTCCTACCCCTAAATTGCCCAAAACTATTTTTTTAATTAAAAAAAAAGAAAAGAAAAACGGAGCAACGGAGATTTTCTTTTCTCCGTTGCTTACTTTCCGAAGCCCTGATATACTGGGTATGCATGGGGATGCAAGTCCCATACGCATGCACAATACATCAAAAAAAGCAACAGGATCTCTACGAGCCACGGAAGGACAGCACAGAACCATTATACAAGGACATTATTTAAGGAAAGTAAGTATTTTTTTCTTAAATGTCATTGTATAACAGCAATAACCCATGTCTGGGTGTAGGTAATGCTGAATTTACCCACGGTTGTCTTTATTTGGTCACCAAACCACACCCGTGGGTAAATCCCAGCATTACCCACACCTAGACGTGGGTTATTGCTATAATATAGCATAGTAGGCTTCTTCTACAAGAATTATGAGCTACACTGTCTGCAAACATATTCATGATTCCCTTTTATAAGTGACTATATTTTGTGATCAAATATATATACAGAAATATTATTTTTTCCTGCAAACAGTTAATTATAGCCACTATTTCTAGTGAATATACTGGAGGTTTTTATAAATAGATCTTTATAAATAACTTTCCTATGCAGTTAGCAAGTGTTTAGTATAGGCTTATACTTTTACAGGAAATACTTATGACTAATGGTAGTAACTGTAAGGATACTCAAACACCATACTAAATCCTAGCAAATATATGTATGAATAATTTTGATTGAACTATAACTACTTTTCATTTAATATGTTGATTTCCTTATTGTATCCTAGATATTATTTATATTTCAGATGTCATGTTTTCAGTTATTATAAAGTCATGTTTTTTAGTATATAAGGACTTTATGACAGGGAAGGAGTTCAATAATATCTATGACTTGTGATAACACAACAAACATTATGAGTTTCAGTATTACCCTATTACTATGGTAGATATTTACAACTATCTCTATCTTAATGTTGTCTTTGAGTCATTCACTTTTAAGACCTGTTATCCATAGTAAGTTTTATATAAATAATGTTTTTTTTACTAATTTTTGTCATTTTAACTGATGCCAGTTAATTATTATTGATTGTGGTCAGTTATTTAATCATCTGCTATTCCAAAAATTTAGAAGTTAATTAAGAACAAATATGTCTTGTGGAATATTTCTAAAAATCTATCTTAATATCTTTTGGGAATGACACACACTCACTATGTGCTATCACCCAGTTCTCATGAAGTTTTTATTTAGTGGGAGTTTGTCATAATAAGATGTATTCAGAGGGCAAGTAAATACAAATGCTAAATGATTCTTTGATTTTTTTCTGCCATTTTGAAGTTTTTATTAGAACTAATACAGATGACATGCTTAGGTATTTTGGGTAATCATTCAGATTGTTAATAAAGCTAATGTTTCCTTAGTCTATTAAGCACAAAATTCAGATTATATATATCCTAATATGTCTCTTGCTTCCCTAGTGAATAATTACTGTATAAATGTTTAATGTTTCTAATAACAGTGTATGTAACTCATCTCTAAAACCTAACTGTAATTAATATCTGATTAGTTGTTTATCACTACTGTTTTTCTCAATTGATAATATATTCTCCATTTTCTACTTTGTTTTCATGGACTCGAATCAACAAAGGTAGATGGTTGGGATAGGTAGTCTAGAAGATTTAGTTTTATTTGCTAGACTAGGAATGCATCTCATTCCATGTATAGGGTGTATTTAAGTTTGTATCAGAGTGAAATATGCTAATTTTTCATTATTTAACTGCTTTTCTAGTTTTGAAATGCCCGACACAGTTGTTTTACTTTTATCTTTCATGGGGAAAGTTGTTTGGATTGAGATAAATAGAAATACAATAATTGATATTGTCTATCCAGGAAGAGTATTATGTATACATGATTTTATTAATACAAGTTCCTTTATTTTTTGTTATCTTTAAAGAATTTTGATATGGATTTAACTTTAACATCCTTAAATACTAATAACTTAAACAACTCATATAAGAGAGCCAACCTACCCAAGGTATCTTAAACTAAAAAAGGCTCAAGTAGTTTTTCTCCAAGCGACACACTTTAAAATAAATGACACATTTATGTGGGACCCTAAGGAATACACAATACTTGCTCAATCTTCTTATAAAAAGAAGACCAGAGGAGTAACAATTCTATGGAAAAAGACTTTCTTAAATCCCCAAATCATTTACAAACATGTAGTTAATGATAGACTCATGGCCTTAGTTATACTTAAGTTTAATAATAGAATTTGGGCCCTGGTTAATTTATACTGGTTCCCATGTATGAGGGTTGGACTAGCTACTTCTAAAGGAAATATTATACTAGGCGGTGATTTCAATTGTATCACAGAAACTGCCAATAGGAACTCTCCTAGACTATTGTCCTCAGCCAAACAGTTAAAATGGGCAGAAATGTTTAAATTAAAAGATACCTTAAATGCTTTGGGACAAAATTCTTTACTATTCTCACACCAGGGCTATAGACACAGTACCCAAACTACAATAGATAAAATTTATATCTCACAAGATCTTTATTCTAAAATCTTGAATTTTTCAATACAACCTTGTCCCTTTTCAGATCATAATTCCCTATTGTTAACAATGCACTTGGAATTCAGTCAATTAGTTATTTCAAGGATTCCTTCATATATCACAAAAAATTAAAGACTTTAAATCTTGGATAACTTCTGAACTTCAGCTTTTCTTGGAGATTAATTATAAACCTGAAGCAAACACAATTATGGTTTGGGATTCTCTTAAGGCCTATCTATATGGTAAAACCATTAGCTGGTACAAAAATAAAATTAAAGAATGGGACTCAGAATTACAGTGAGTCCAGAATCAAATATTATCTCTTAAATCTAATAAAAACATAATTGCTACAGATAATAACAAGAAAATAGAAGATACAAATAAGAAATACAATGAAATATTATCCCATAAAAATAATTTAGCTATGGAAAAACTGAAATTAAATTCTTATGCTACGTCTCCTAAGCATCTTCATAACCTATCTATAAAAGTTAAGATACAATTAAAAATTAACACATTGATAGTATCTTTCATTAAGGGAAAAGGAAAAAAGTCTCAGACATAGGAGACATTCTGGAGGCTTTTAATTATCAATACCTAACATGGATCGTAACACTAAAGGCGGAGGTGTGTCCATATTCATTAAGGATATCCACACCTCCAGGCTAGTTGCTCAGCATAATGCATCCAAGATTACCCAAGTGCAACTAACTCTGGGCAAGACTGCAATCCAAATTGTAGCTTGCTACAAATCCCCCACCATGCCCCAGGATTCCCACTCCTCATTTCTTGATACACTGGAAAATATTAGGGTGCACCCCAACACCCTAATAATGGGTGATTTTAACTACCCCACCATTAACTGGGGAAACTACTCATGTACCAACTCTTTTGCTCAATGTTTTCTAGAATTCATAAATTCCAACGCCTTGGATCAACTTATCCACACCCCCACTGGGGCAGCAATATCCTAGACCTGGTCATTACCAACATGAGTGAATGGTGTTCCACACCAGAGGTCAATTCCTCTTTGGTCAGATCCGACCACAAGCTAATCACCCTAGACATCCACATCCTGCCCCCCATTAGGGAAACCACCATAAAAATTTCTCCAAAGCCAACTTCACGATTCTTAAGGCAGAAATGGCAAACTTCACAACACCCATGCAGATGGACAATAGAGGTATGACTGCTGAATCCTACACAAATGCACTTTATAAGCACTTACACAAGTGCATGGATCATGCTATCCCTAACAGAACCAAGATGTTAGCCTCCAAAAAAGGAAGCCAATCTGGTGGTCCCCTGCCATAAACAAACTCTATAACAGACCTGCCATAAACAAACTCTACAAAAGAAGAAAGAAACAGTTGCAAAAAAGAGTAAAATCCCATGATTGGAGGAACTCTCTAGTCAGCCTCAGTAAAAAGCTGAGATTCCTCATAAAATCCTCCAAAGCTAGTTACGAAAACAAAATCGCCACTGATTCTAAGGACAACCAGAAAGCATTCTATAGCTATGTCAAGAATCTCAGTGGCAACCCTCAGATCTGTTCTGAGTTTACAGCACAATGGCACTAAATATACAGAACCAACAGATATTGCCAACTTCTTGGCATATAGGTTCAGTGCTAACTTTACCCCCCCCAACCCCATAAAGGGCCCATGTCTATACCAGAAGAATGCAAAATTCCTGTAATCATGGCTGCATAGGTAAAAGAAAACACTCTAAAAAGCCAAGAACACAGCATCCATGAGACCTTACAACATCCCAGGCTGTATTCTACACGAACTACAGAACAAACTGGCACCCCACCTAAGTACCATGTTCAATCATAGCTTCGCCTCAGGCTTTGTGCCCACTGAATTGGTGCACAGCAATGGTTATCCCATTCCACAAAGGGGGAGTCAACACGGACCTCGGGAACTACCCCCCCATTAGCCTGACAAGCCTGGTCTGCAAGGTCGTGGAACATATCATCATGGAACTTATAAACAAAGACAGTGGTAATCTCCAAACTCTGGACCCAGCTCAGTTCAGGTTTGTAAAAGGCAGATCATGTCTCCTAAACCTGATAGATATCTTTGAATCAGTCACCAAAGCCATAAACGAGGGTAAGGTGGTTCACACAGCCTATCTAGATCTCGCCAAGGCTTTTGACACCATCCCCCACTCCGAAATTATAGATAAACTCACTAAACTAGGTATAAATCTCTATGTCACAAGATGGATTGCCAACTGGCTCACTGACAGAACCCACACTGTGAAAGTAGCAGACTCCAAATCTGATTTCAGACCAGTGACAAGTGGAGTACCACAGGGTTCAGTCCTGGGTCCTTTCTTGTTTCATATCTACTTCTCTGAAGTACAGGCTAACACTGAAGGTCTTTGGCTAATGAAGTTCACAGATGACTGCAAACTAGGAGCCAGAATCAAAACTCCTAATGATGTGGACATCCTATAAAAGGGCCTCATTGAAACAGATGCCTGGTGTCAAAGCTATGGCCTCAAGCTCAATGCCAAAAAGTGCATTGTCATCCCCTTTGGTAAAAACTCTCTACCCATGAACTACTACATATGCGGTAGTCTACTTAACACCGAACGTGTGATGAGACCTTGGGATACAGGTGGACAGCAGTCTCTCCTTTGATAATCACTTCACATTAGTCAGGAAATCCTTCTACGTGGCACACCTCATCACAAAAGGTTTCTCATCCAGGAAAAAAGAGGTCATTGTTCCCCTCTACTCGGCACTCATTAGACCCATTATTGAGTACAATGCCCCTTTTGGTATGTACCTCACAAGACATCAACAACTGGAAAGGCCACAGAAATACCTCACAAAGAGGGTTACAGGCCTCAAACAGATGCTCTACTCAGACAGTCTCAAAATACTCCAGCTGTACTCCGTCGCATATCGCCTACTCAGAGGCGATCTCTGCCTAACATACAAAGCTATGTCAAACCCAGAGCTGTTGGACATGCTCCACTTAAAGAAATTCCAATCCCTCTGAGCTACATGCTCTAGGGACCTAAACCTTGTCACCACAATAAACAGCACATGCTGGGGGGATAGATTCCTGTCCCAGAGACTTCCTTACTCTGGAACAATATGATATCTATATCAAACAAAGCTCTTCATTAGCACTCTTCAAGAAAAATCTTGATTGAATGGGAAATAGGAAATTCACCCCGGGGATCACTTCTGTGGCTTTGCTCGACAGGGGCACAGGAAAATAATTTTCTTGGGAGGCAAAAAGCCAGGGTACCTTTTTGGCTAGGCTTATATTGGCCCTAGGGCCAATAGCCTAGTACCTACCTATGAACCTATTATGCAGAGCATCATAAAGATAAAATAAGTACAAATGAATGTGAGAAGTTAGAGAATATAGTTCCCAACATAACAATAATTCCTGAGGGAACTTAAGTTAGATCTACAAAAAAACATTTCTCAAAAGGAAATTATAGATGGGATTAAAGGTAGTAAGTCTAATAAAGCACCTGGAATAGATAGCTTAATTATCAAAATTTATAGATTGTTCCCATCTTCTGTAATCTCTCTCCTACATAAAACCTTTCTTGAAGTTCAAACATTAAGCAAATATTCCTCCTCCTTGGCGATATTCTCTAATTTCCCCTATATTAAAATAGAATAAGGACCCTAATCATTGCAACTCCTATAGATCAATTTCTGTGTTGAATAATGATTATAAACTATTTGTCAATTATGGCCAATAGATTGAAAATACCCATATCTAAAATAATTGATGAAGACCACACTGGTTTCATACATAACAGGCATACACATGATAATATTAAAAGTATTGGGTCTATATCAGAATCTCGAAGTCTGACAATATTGAATACAATATTGTTGACACAAGAGTACCGAAAGTGCACAACAGCGAATGTTTAAATGGAAATCTCCGTAAGGGGAGATTTCCGTTTACTTCAATGTTGTGCTATCTCAGAGTTGGTATATTTAAGTAGTAAGGGGTGTGGGGGCGCAGGGGGGCTTGCACCCCTGCGTAAACGCTATAGTTTTATTTTTTTGTTTTAATAATTTTTTTTATTAGCGTTCGATGGTTTAATACTTCAATGCATAAAGTTCGATCTTACCTTCGAGGTTATAATATAGACCCAAAGTATTAACTCTGATAGATTACTTCAGTAGAGGAAACCATGAAGCATTTATAATAGGGCTAGATATTCAAAAGGCATTTGACTCCTTAAATTGGGGTTATTTATTTAAAGTCTTACAGTTATTTGATTTCCTCCTTTTTTATAACAATGATAAAGAAATTCTGTGAAAATAATCTAGCATATGTCAAATTAGGCCCCTTTACTTCCAAAGCAATCCAAATCACTAGAGGTACTAGACAAGGATGTCCCATGTCCCCTATCCTATTTGCTCTGGCCATAGAAATACCTGCCATTTTAATAAGTAATAACCCAAAGATAAGAGGTATAAATATATACGACCAAAATTTCCAAAAGATCTCAGGACTCTTCTTCAACAAATCTAAATCAAAATATTTATTATTAAATAAAAAAAGAACATACAGGTTCCAGTTAATCATATTATTGGAAACCAAGTTTCAACTCTAGACTATTTAGGAATAGTCCTAGGCAAGAATATAGAGGAAACCTTACAGCTTAACTATGCTAAAGCCATAGACATAATCAAGACATTAATAAGCAAATGGAATAATTTGTTTATAACATTTGATAGGTTACAACTGATAAAAATGGTTTTGTTACCTAAAATATTATATGTAGCACAAGCCCTTATACTTCCACCAGGAAAGAAAATCCTTAAAGAAATCACTTAAACTCTGATGAAATTCCTATGGTACCCCAAAAGAAATAGTGGCATATTCTCATCATATCAGAAAATGGGAACAAGGGGGTGGGGGTTAAAATTCCCAGAGATTGAACCTTATATAAAGGCATATATAATTAAAATAGTGATGAATTGGGTAAATCCTAGATACTCTTCCAGTTGGAAACAGTTACACTCCATTATACTAATGAATGAAAATTATTTATCAAATGCTTTGGTAATTGACAAAGATAAGATATGACACTATTTAAGTTTAAATTCACAGTATAGTACAACAAAATTAACTAAACTAATACTAATAAACAATATTTTTGATGTGTTTAGAAAATTCATTAACACAAATGTAGATATAAAACTGCTGCATAGATTTTTAATACCATTTACTATTACAAGGGATTTCCCTGATGAAGCACACAGAGATTTTTGGTTTATGGGAAAAAATCTATTTTGTTGGTTGCAATGTATTGAAAACCAACAAGCTTTGAATATACAAAGTATATTGTCATCCTATGGCCTATCCCCTAATGACTGGTTGGTTCTTCAGAGTGTCACAGCATACACTAAGGATCTGTGTAGAATAATACATAACTCATCCTTCAAAACCATACCAAAAATTTGGAATTCTATATAATAATATCAATTTTAAGGATGAATTATCATATCTACATGGCACTTTAATTGTCTATAAGACAGCTCCTAAAGATTCTTACCGGCAATACCTAACTAAAGGGTTTCAAGTATCATTATCAATGGAAGATAAAACAAACATTTTATTTTCAGTTAAACTAACTTCTTACTCACAATTCTGGAGGATTTTTCATCGGAAATTTCTACACAGATCCTTTTTGACACCTGAGAAACTCTCAGAAATGAACCCTTCAAACAGCATTGGAGATGTCATCTGTCCACTAATGCTGACTGGTCTCATATTTTTTATGACTTACTAGTAATAAACCATATTGGAATGAGATTAATAAATTTCTTCAAGCTATCTATACTGATATATTTATTTTGGCAAAGTCTTTAATTTTATTGAATGTTGTTAATAGTAATAATATGAAGAAAGATGACCTGCATTTTTTGTGGACAATGTTAGCAATAGCCAGAAAATGTATAACTAGAAGATGGAACTCTAATATAGTACCCACAATGGAGGAATTCCTATAATAACTGAAGAAATGCATACTAATGGAGAAAAGAACTAAAGAGTTAAGAACTTTTCCTAAGTCATTGGTTAATAGTCCATGGAGGAAAATTTTGAATTTGATTGATACCCTACAGATGGAACCAATCATAGTTTATATATTAACTTATTTAACTACAAATGTTTTTATCTGAATCCTTTTTGTCAGGCTGAATGTAAATACTGTAAATAGTTATTGAATGTTATGAATGTATTAAATTATTGTGTTATTTCATCAAAATAAAAATCATTTGAGTAAAAAAAAAAAAAAAAAAGAAATCGGTTGACATGTTGATCAATTTCCTAAATTATATTGCATCTGCTTTCAATGATAAGGTGCTTATCTAGCTTTTTTTTTTTTAATCCTTGTAAGGAAGTCAGAGTTCATTCTTCTTTGGGTAGGTGATTCTAAATGAGGGATCCTAGACATAAGAATGCTTTATTTATTTATTTATTTTTACATTTGTTGACCAGGAAAGTCCGACTGGATATATGTCCATTTTCAGCCAAGGCCCAGGGAGAAAAGCTCCATATACAAATTAGTTACATCCAAGAACAAAATAATAACATAATAATAATAAAGGTGCAATAAATTCAGGGTACAATAATACAGATACAAAGACTGTGGCAGTTACAAGATAGTGGCAATTATATTGTAGTGATGAAAGAAAAAAAAGCTTATTTCAACAAACACAAGAACAGATAAAGACAATAAAAACAGATATGAATATAGTTTAGCAAGCATTTGGAAAATAAATATGTCAAATGGAAGATACCAGGACAGTTTTTTAGGTGAGGTAGGCAAGTAGGGTACCTATTCTATTTTTAAATCATGGTCAAATGAGTTTGATATTATCACCCTGAATACACCTTAATGTGTAAGTTTGTTCCTTGAATGTTAGATTAGATCTTAAAGAGTGAACAATATCCTATATGTCCCTTTAATGTTAGTTTAGATCTTAAAGATTGGACAGTAGCCTATCTGGAGTATTTTGAAGAAAAGATAGCTCATACGGAAGTGTGCATTATCAACTGCAGTGGATGCCATTTATAAAGTCACAATGGTGGGTGATGGCAGGAGTCAGCTAGTAGAGTAAATCTGAAGAGCTTAAGTTCAATAATTTGTATTCTTTGAGTTTTGTAGGTAGAGTGTAGAATTTACAGGACAAGGTAGTACTCCAGTTTAGGGAGAGGAACATTCTTGTCATTTGGCTAAAATGTTTGCTAAGTTAGTTAAGTATACTTTAACTGGCTTGTTTGTAGTCCATTTGTTTGTTTAACTGGGAAGGTGGACTGGAACAGGATCCTTTTCAACCACAACCCAGGTTACATGCATAATACAGTAATATAACAGATATCTCTGCAGGATACTTGGAAAAATAATTTATATGTAAATGGAAGTTATGTATTTGTCTATTTCTGTATGGTTGTTTGCCTATTGTAAGCTATCATTTATTACTGAATGCTAGTATTATTTCTGGCAATGTAAGTGATGTGCTTAACCATTTTTGTATGATTGTATTGTTTCTGCCACCTGGGACAGGTTATGGGAGTAGAGGATCTTGTACCAGTCCACCAACCTGGCAAATAAATAAATGCAAGGCTCCATGAGTTTTATGATGCAAGCAAAGGACATTGTCATTTTTAATGGATATAACATAACATTTAAGTGATATATTTAGTACTAGTAAATATTCCCTTCCCAACTTACTGATTGCAAGTATCCCTCATAGGATACAAAATATATCCATTGCTCCTAACTGTAAGCAACCACTGTCATATTGCAAGAATATTGTCATTTAGTTCTCAACCTTTTACATAAAATAATTCAAACCAGATACTGTCTTGAATCTAAACAGGATGAACTGCAGTCTAATCTCATGTCCATAGACTATAGTCCCCCCCCCCAAGCTATCTGCACTCTTCAGAAAGCTTACACTGGTGAATAACCGGTGTTTAGAAAATGAGCCAAAATTGAATGCTAAAAAGTGTAACATTGTTTCCATTGGAAAACAGAAGTTACCCATAATATACAGTATAGAAAGCATACATTGCACATTGACTAAATAAAAATGTAGTCATGGACCTGAGCACTTGGGTCAACAGTTTACTCTTCTTAGGTCCTCATTTGGAAATTGTAATCAGGAAATCCTTCTGCTTAACAAAAATAATAGCCAAAAGTATTTTATCGAGATCCAGAGAGGTTCTTGTTTCACTTTATTCCACATCGATCAGACCCATTGTAAAGTACAATGCTCCATTCAATGTGCATCTCACTTTTCATTTTAAGAAATTTGAAATTACAGAGGTAAAGGTCTCTGGCTTTAAGAACCTTAGTTACCAGGAGATGCTGGAAGCTCTGTCCCTGTATTCTGTGTCATTTTAGCCTCTCGGGTGTGTTGCTTACCATGTCATTAGAGAGATGGTGGTCCTTGACGTCCTACATCTCAATAAGTCAAAGAGTTCTGCTGTTACTAGGAAGAGAGAACTCAACCTTACTTAGTGGGTAAGTTAGGGCTGCTCTCTTCAGATTCTTCCTCTCATCAAGTTCCAGGTGGTGAAGTCAGGGCTTTTCCATTCAAAATCTTGATAGTGAAGATCCCAGATGGGAAAGAATCTGAACAGAAGAGCTCTCACTAACTGCTAGACTCAGGAAGAAGCTTAATAGTGAAGACCCCAGACTGGAACACCCCAAAACCATGCTCTGAGACCAGGAGCATTCAATGTCTCACTGCAGCTACCCCACGGCAAATGGGTATAGATACTGTAGCCATTTGGTCAGCATTTAGCAACGTTTCTGTAATCTGCAGTGCAATGAAAATTATTATCCCAGGGCACCATTCCACACACTCGTATTCTTTACACCATAGGCACATGTTGCCTGTACTCAAAGAAGATCTGTGATGCTTATTTTTATTAAAGTTTTTTTATACTCTGCAGTTCAGTTGGTGGATTTTTATTCCATGGGCACAGACAGCCTATACAAAAGGTTCTTAGGTCTCAAACTTTACTTTCATTTTTCCTCCTACATGTGCACATCCATGAGCTCTGTAAAAAATGAGTACTGTGACTTGTTTCCACTGTAGGCTATTTCTCTGAGTGCATGTATTGCTAAAAAAAAATTGGAATCACCCAGTTCGTCTCTAAGTGACTATCTCCTCTGCATGTAAAAAGATCTGCCATCATCAGAAAGAAGAATGGGAGACTGGTCACATTAATCATGTATATGAGCCTCTTACAAGCAGACACTGTAAACCTTTTTGCTATACTAAAGAAGATTAATCAGGGGCTAAGGAAATTGAGATGTACTAAAGGAAGGAATAGGGGGGTGGGGTAGGTAAACTGCTTTTGGGCATGGTGGGAAATTAAATGAGTTGTAGGAGAGCATGCATGAATTAGTTAGTTTAGCTATTTCAGAGAAGGTAGCGAGGTGGACCATGTAGGATTTGGTAGATATTAGCTTTTTAGCCCATATTCCGTATTCTGGAGTGATAGTAGACAACTGTAGGGTTGGGATTGGTCAGGTATATGATAGAAGTAGAAACTTATAGAGAATGACTAGTTTAGTTGGTGTGAGAGAAAGTGGCCTCTAGTAGCAAAGTGATCATGTGATAAAGCAAAGTTGTGCCTTGTTCTGATTATCTGGAATGAAAGTATACAACTAAGGTTATGGGAGAGAAATCAGGTACTTGGGGGAAAGTGGTGAGTGGTACCTTGGACCCACAGGCAGTGAGTCAGTGAAATGCAATGGTAATAGAGTTTGTAAAAATGCACCTGAATACTGTGCGAGCAGTGCTGCCCCTGCAAAATAAATGCTTTCTCTTTACTTTGAATCCTGACTGGGGATGAAACTGCTTTGGCTGGTTTTGGCCGCCTTGGCAGTTGACAAAAAATAATGCTGCCTTGTTCTGTTTCATGATATATTTCAGAAGATATGAGTCCTGTAAAAGTGGGCACAGCCTCTCATATTATGTGATAAAAAGCATCAATAAGGACAAGTTGGACTCAAAAAGTTCTGTGATAAAGCTTTCATAATTAACTCCCATGGAGTACGAGTCCCACAAAGGCAGACACAGCACCTCATATTACATGTGTTACAAAACAGGCTAATGAAGTCTGGTGATACCCTTGTATAAAGCAAGCATTTTCAAATTATCAAAGTGTAAACCACTCTGTTAGATGGACCTGATGAAGCTCAGGCAAAAGTGTTTTCTTAAATATAGTTCCAGCTCATCGTGTCGTCATGTTTTGTTTTGTTAAAAATAAAAGTAAAACACTTTTAACAAAGAATGAAGTTCCACAGGCTGCTGAGCTGGTAAACTCTCATGGGTCTTTCAGGAATATTCGATTTAGGGATCAAGAAATATAAAATAAAATAAAAATAAATTAACCTCTAAACTATGGAATTCTCATTTTTCCAACTCTCAGATTTTCCTCCAGTCATCTCCCATGGACCCTCCCCCATTGTCTGTAACTGCATTTAAATAACTGATCTGTTGAATGTAATGTATTAGAACAAGAGCACTCATCCATTTACCTACTTCACTGAATAACCTACTGGCAGCTTTAACAATGTCTCTTTATTCCTCCCATAGGGAGTTTATCAGAGACAGTCTGTCCTAGATCTGTTAGCTAAAATGATTTTATCTGGACTAATCCGTTGTACTCTGTTTCTTGTTAGCCCTGTCACCATCTGGGTCGCAGGTGGGATACTAGACTTGATTCGAACCTTCACTTCACAATATTAATATGCTGTCATTATCCCACTTCCTAACAATCATCTCTATTAATCCACAAGACTTCAGACCTGTCCCCATATTTTATCTCTTAGCTAAACAGTTTGAGAAAATTATATACAATTAAATGTTGGACTAAATAATTTCCTATGGATTACTAATTTACCCTCAACATGCCTTCTACAAAGGCCATGGCACTCTTACAATATAAACCATCAACATGGTTCAAAAGTTATCTCTCAGATAGATCCAAAGCTGTGAAATGGCAAACAGGTAACTCTACCTTCCTTCCTACCCCTACCGGAGCTCCACAGGGTTCTATTCTCGAACCTATGCTCTTCAATCTCTTCATCAATGACTTTCACCCTGCAATTCCACACTCTCAAATAGTGCAATATGCAGACGACTCCACTTTAGTCTGCTCAGCCTCTAGCCTTCCCAAGCTCCAGGCCAAGAACCAATTGGCCTTCACAACTACAGAGAATCAGATGCTTCAAAACCATGTCTCCCTAAATGCCAATAAATCCCATATCATTCCTTTCTCCCCCTCAAAAGCCCTCCCACTTGATAAGCACTCCTTCAAGATCACCAGCCTCTCTCACTCCTCAATAGAAGTTGTTTCTTATGCCAAACTACTTGGTGTTACCATTGATGAACACCTGAAATTTAATACTCATATTCAACTAAACATAAAAAAACCCACCAGAAGCTTGGCATGCTTTATAGAAATGTCCCCTTTCTATCATTAGCTACTAGACAAATCCTCATCTCCACCTTCCTTCTACCTTCTCTATTGTATGGTGCTCCTCTTCTAACCAACCTCACAGCTTCTATCTCCTCAAAGCTAGAAAGTTACTACAACAAAATCGCCAAATTCGCTACTAACTCTAGGCATTCTACACACCATTGCATCTCCCACCATAGTCTTCAATGGCTTGAACTCCCTAATCATCTTGACTACCTCCAACTTACTACTGCCCACAAACTAATTTTTAAACCCACTGCTTGCCCTGCACTATTTAATATCTTGCCTTTCTACACTCCTCTCAGGCCCCTAAGATCAGCCCACCAAAATCTTCTTACAGTGCACAAACCTAAACGACCCCCTAGCCAACTACTACTTTCTTATACTATAGCAAAGAAATGGAACTTGCTTCCTCCCCTGCTAAGAATCACTACAAGCCCAGAAAAATTCATATCTCTACTCCATTTTCACCTCTCCCAAAACTGGAAATGTAATTGTATACTTCCTACCTAGATCCTTTCACTTCCCCTTTTTAATCCTCTCCCTCCTGCCCCTCTTTCTTCCAACTCTTTTCTTCAGCCCCCACCCTCTACTTCTTTATCTTCTTCCCCCTGTATAAACTCTATGTAAATACTTTTATATATTTACTTTCCCACTGCCTATATTGCCTCTTCTTGCAACTGTATCTTTCACCATTTCCGTAAAATGTATCTTTTACCTCAAACATAAATGAAACTGTGTATTTTTTTCTGTGCTACAAATACAATCTGTATAAAAATTTTTATTTTTCTTGTTTGTAAATTGTTTAAGTGTGCAATGTCTTTGTAATATGGAGCTTTAAGTGTGCAATGTGTTTGTAAATCGGAGCTTTTCTCCCTGGGCCTCCACTGAAAATGGGCTTTCAGGCCCAGTGGCATCCCCGGTTATCAAACTGGAAATAAATAAATAAAATAAACATGGCCAGAACACCCATACAGCACTATGCACAGCCTCTAATCATACTTTTAAATGGAGTATGGAAATCTGTGTACAGGAGTAATTCTAGATCTCATATGGACCTTCAAGGAGGTTAACCACTAACTTCTGTTCTTCTTTTTCTTTCGGCTGTTCCCGTTAAGGGTCGCCACAGTGGATCATCTGTTTCCATTTCTTCCTGTCTGCATCTAGTTCTGTCACACCAACCACCTGCGTGTCATCTGTCTCCACATCCATAAACCTTATGTTAGCCATCCTCTTCTCCTCTTACCTGGCAACTCCATCTTTAGCAGCCTTCTCTAGAGTTACCACCTGTCCCACTTTGCGAGGGACAGTACCTCTTTGGGCAGTTGTGTCCTGCAAAAATATTGTAAGAATGGCAACTGTCCTGAAATATTAGGGCAAAATTATTTCCTATATTTTATGTAATAGTTGCATAAAACAGTTATTCTGTATCTGAAACACCTAAATGTTTTAACAAACAGAATAAGCAACTAAAATGCTACAAGAATAAGCTTGTATTTAGGCAAAAAAGTGAAGTTCTGTCCCTTGTACTGGCCATGGGTATGTTTTGGCCTGCAAAACCTGATGTTTGTCCAACAGTTGTCCCACTTTGGCCATCTGAAAAGGTGGCAACCATATCCTTCTCCCAATATACCCAGCATCCCTCCTCAGTACATGTCCAAACCAGCACAATCTCTCTTCTCTAGCTTTGTCTTCAAATCATCCAACCTGAGCTGACCCTCTAATATACTGATTCCTAAACCTGTCCATCATCATCACACCCAGTGCAAATGTTAACATCTTTAACTCTGCCACCTCCATCTCTGACTCCTATCTTTTTGTCAGTGCCACTGCCTCCAACCTGTATAACATAGCTGGTCTCACTATCCTCTTGTAGACCTTCCCTTTCACTTTTACTGGTACCCATCTGTCACAAATCACTCCTGACACTCTTCTCCACCCTGCCTGTACTCTCTTCTTCACCTCTCTTTTACACTCGCCATTACTCTGACCTGATGATCCCAAATATTTAAACTCATCCACCTTCACCAACTCAACTCCTTGCATCCTCACCATTCCTCAATCCTCCCTCTTAATCACACACATATATTCTGTCTCTCGAGCATATCTCCACCTCTTCAAGGTCTCCTCAACCTGTTCTCTACTCTCACTACAGATCACAGTCTCATCCGGAAACATCATAGTCCATGGGGACTCCTGTTTGATCTCATCTGTGAACCTGTCCATCACCATTGGAAATATGAAAGGGCTCAGAGCTGATCCTTGATGTAATTCCACCTCCACCTTGAACACATCCATCATTCCTACTGCAGACCTCACCACTGTCACACTACCCTTGTACATATCCTGTTCCACTCTACATAATTCTCTGTCACTCCTGACTTCCTCATACAGTACTAGAACTCCTTTCTAGGCACCCTGTCATATGCTTTCTTTAAGGCAACAAAGACGCAATGCATCTCCTTCTAACCACCTCTATGCTTCTCCATCAACATCCTCAGAGAAAATATATCTGTAGTGCTATTTCCAAGCATGAAACCATACTGCTGCTCACTAATCATCATTTCCCTTCTTAACCTAGCTTCCACTACTCTTTCCTATAGCTTCATGCAGTGACTGATCAATTTTATCCCTCTGCAGTTACTACAGCTCTACACATCACCCTTATTCTTAAAAATCGATACCAAAACACTACTTCTCCACTCTTCAGGGATCCTCTCACTTTCCAAGGTTTCATTAAACAATTTAGTTAAAAACTCCATTGCTATCTGTCCTAAACACCTCCATTCTTCCACAGGTATGTCATCTGGTCCAAAAGCCTTTCCATTCTTCATCCTCTTCATAGCTGTCCTTTCTTCCTCCTTGCTAATTCACTGTACTTCCTGATTCACTATCACCACATCATCCAACCTTCTCTCTCTCTCTCATTCTCTTCATTCATCAGCCCCTCAAAATACTCTCCTCACTTATGAGTACATTTCCCTCATTATCCTTTATCACCATTACCTGCTGCACATCTTTCCCAGCTCAGTCCCTCTATCTAGCCAATCAGTAAAGGTTCTTTTCTCCCTCCTTAGTGTCCAACCTTTCATACAACTCTCCATATGCTTTATCCTTACACTTCGCCACCTCTCTCTTAACTATATGCCTCATCTCCTTATACTCCTGTGTACGTTCTTCATCTGTCAGATAATCCCACTTCTTCACCAACCTCTTTCTCTGTATACTCTCCTGTACTTCCGTGTTCCACCACCAGGTCTCCTTGTCTTCCTTCCTCTGTCCAGATGTCACACCAAGCACCTTTCTAGTGGTCTCTCTTACCAGCTGTGCTGTAGTTACCCAGCTATTTGGTAACTCTTCAATGCCACCCACCGCCTGTCTTAACTCTTCCCTGAACTCCACCTCACAATCATTCTTTTTCAACTTCCATCATTTGATCCTTGGCACTGCCCTCACTCTCCTCCTCTTCTTGATTGCCATCATCATCCTACAGACCACCATCCTATGCTGCCTAACTACGCTTTCCCTGTCACAATTTTTCAGTCTCCAATCTCCTTCAGAATGGCACTGTTGCATAGGATATAATCCACCTTTGTGCATCTTCCTCCACTCTTGTAGATCACCATATGCTCCTTCCACTTCTTAAAGTACATATTCACCACAGCCATGTCCATCCTTTTCACAAAATCCACTACCATGTGACCTTCTGCTTTCCTCTCCTTAGCACCATACCTACCCATCGCCTCCACATCCCCTGTGTTCCCTTCACCAACATGTCCATTGAAGTCTGCTCCAACTACCACTCTCTCAACCTTGGGTACACTCTCCACCACTTCATCCAACTCATTCCAAAATTCTTCTTTCTTATCCATCGCACACCCAACTTTCAGAGCATATGCACTAACAAGATTCATCATCACACCATCAATTTCCAGCTTCATAACCATCACTCTGTCTGACAAGCTCTTCACCTCATAAACACTCTTGGCATACTGTTCTATCAGTATAATCCCCTACCCCATTTCTTCTCCCACCCACACCATGATAGAACAATTTGAACCCACATCTAATACACCTGACCTTACTCCCCTTCCATGTGGTCTCTTGCATGCACAATATATCAGCCTTCCTTCTCTTCATTATATCAGCTAGCTCTCTCCTTATACAAGTCGTACTGCCAACATTCAAAGTTCCTACCCTCACTACCACACTCCTAACCTTCCTCCTCTCTTCCTGCCTTTGGGCATGCCTTCCCCCTCTTCTCCTTCAGCCAGCAGTAGCCCAATTTGCACCAACACCCTGTTGGCTAACAGTGCTGGTGGCGGTCATTGTTTACCCAAGCCTCGACCAATCCAGTATGGAAATCTATATTGTTGCCTGCATGTGTCATTTGGCAAAAGTTTTACACCAGCTGCCCTTCTTGATGTAACCCTCCCTATCTATCTGGGCTTGGGGCTGGCATGAAGAAATCCACTGGCTTGTGCATCCCCAGTGGCTAGGTTACACTAACTACTGTTGTATTTGCTTATTTATTCTGTCTGAATTTGTTAACTGGGGTGTAGGATACTGATCACAAAAGACCAATTTTAGTCTCTGCCCTGACAGAAATAAATAAGGAAAGCAAAGAAACAAAATGTGTATACATTGTAGTATGGTAAGGTAGTTATGAGGAGCATACAGTACAGACAGAAGTGATCACTGTACAACATAGGTACAATCACAGAAGTGTAGGAATATCAAAAACTGTGTATATAGACAACGTAATCTAGTACTGAAGAAGTGTCATTTTCCAGCCTTAAGGGTAGTGCATACTTTCATTAAGGAAGACCAAAGCAAAAAAAAAGGGTGAGGCAACTAGTTGTACAGGAATGATTACTCTTCATATTTGTACATGAATTACTAAAATAGACTGTTGTCACAACTTCTAACGTATGATCTTTGTCAAAGATCAATTTGCATTCTTATTAAAAATAAGAAAACAGAATTCAAGTTGCTTGTTTAAACTGCTAAGTAAAAACAAAAACTGAGCACTTTTAACCTTGGTGGAACATTACAAAGACATACATCGGGAGAGTTTCTCCCAGGGCCTCTGTTGAAAATTTACTTTGTTCCAAGTCCGACTTTCCACAATCTCCATTCAAAACATTTGAAGTTTCAAAACTTTGGTCATATAGTCCTGACCATATGACTTTTGAAGTTTTGAAACTTAAGAAAATCTAATATGGATCTATGTATATATATATATATATATATATATATATATGGGTCTACTTCTTTTGACCGAGACCAAATGACTGAAATTTAATTTGCCCGACACATCATTTGCCTGACAAGTATTATTAGCAAGAAAATTGAATATGCCCCCTTCCCCACTGTAGTGCGACCCTGGAGTTAGAATATATAGTTAGGGGGGTGTGGGGGGCACAGCCCCCCACTTACTTTTCTTTTACTAAGCAATATTACATCAAAAGTTAACAATATCATATGAAATGAAGTGAGGGGCTTCACCCCCCACACCCCCCGTTGTGGAGGGCCTGTGCCCCCCAACTATATATTCTAACTCCAGGGTCGCACTACAGTGGGGAAGGGGGCATATTACATTTTCTTGCTAATAATACTTGTCGGTCAAATGAAGTGCCAGGCAAATGAAATTTCAGTCAAATGGGGTCAGGAAAATGAGTGTCGGGCAAATTAAAGTTAGGTCAAAAGAAGTAGACATATATATATATATATATATATATATATATATATATATATTTTGTGTGTATGTATATATATATATATATATATATATATATATATATATATATATATATATAATATGCAGAGTGGCTCTTGTATTAGCTCATTTTCCAGGTTATATCGTGCATCTTCTTAGGAGGTAGCTTGATAAAGTAGAATAAGATTCTGTTAATGTATCTGGAGTGGTGGCATCTCCATAAAGCTTTATCATGAAGATAATACTTAGTTGTGCCCAGGATTTTAGGTAATTTCTTTGAGACTGGTAGAGATTGGTTCCATACTCTAGGGCAGTGATGGCGAACGTTTTGGACTTGGTATGTCAAAAATTCAGAAAATGCCTATCTTGGCTCTGATGGTATGTCCCCCCAGACAAAAGAGAAAGAATTTGGTGCATATTTATTTATTTAAAAATACATTCCAATTGTGTGCTGCTATATATTAAAAAGTAAAAGAAAAATCTGTGACTTACAATAAGAAAACAATATACACACTGATAATTGGGCTTAAAATAGTGCACCAAAAAATTACTCTACTTTTAATAGCAATTTTAAATTGAACTGAAAAGAATATGGAACACATTGCATTTGATGTGATTAACATCAGTTAATGATTTTTTGTTGCTGAGTTTTAATAAATAAGTGCAGGGTCACACATTTCTTGTATTTTTGTTCATTCAGTTTCTTTGGTAACTTGGGTGTTGGTGAATGCTGCTGTGTCACCTTTGACATGCGTGTCATAGGTTTGCCATTACTGATCTAGGGCCTAAAGAGTACAACATCAAGTAATTGGCTTTGGCACTCGTGATATCTTGCCCTTCAAACTTTCTCCCTCAGATCTTCCATTTACTATTTAACTGTTCTTAATGAAACATGGTCTGCATGGACTTTTCTTCAGAGACCCCTCAAGAGTCTGTACTTGGCTCACTTCTGTTTTCTCTATTCGTTGATAGTATCACCAACTCATTTCCTGACTATTCACTTGTGCTTTACCCTGACAGCATGCTTTCTTTTGCACTGCCCTACAGTCAAGATATCAGAATTAAACTTACAAAAATATTTATCCTCAGTCTGTAACTCTTTTACAGATAACATTCTCCAACTTAATCCTTCTTAGTCTGCAGCTGACTTATTAAGTATCTCATATAAACTAAAGGAAAAAGTGTATACTAATCGTAACTCTCATACATAATTATTTTTCCTATCTTATTTCTCTAACCTATTATTTTACTTTTGCATATCTTCACTACTATTATTGTTGCACATACAAATTTCTTTTTTTACTCAATTTTATTTTCAATTAAAAATAACATTTATATAATATTTTTAAATATTTTAAACAAATATATACAATATTTACATTAGTCTGACTTTCAACTATATACACTGTTGTTTTCCTTTTGACTTTTCCTAGTTAGGGGTCGCCACAGTGGAACTCCGGTCCACTAATGATTGGCAGTAGATTTTTATGGTGCCAAGGTGCCAGCTCGATGCCCAACCTGCAACAAAGGCACGCCCATTCATGCATGTCTTTCGAAAGGTACTCAACCGCGGGGAGGACATGCAGACTCCACACAGAAGGAGCCCCAGCCATGAATCGAATGGGAGAACCTCTTGCTGTGAGGCGACAACGCTACCACTGCATTCAGCTACATACACTGTATGTTAGTAAATATAGAATTGACAGATCAGTTATCAGAGATACAATATTGATTATTGCAGAGTGTCCAACAAAGATATAACTTTCTTCCAAGGATTATTTACCAATGGCCTGGGAATAGATTCGTAGATCTTTGATTTTTATTTCCATCAATGCAGTTGTCCTCAGTAAAGTGTAGAATTCTTCCGAGGTCAGTGGTGTATTTGAATTCACCCTTCTGGTTATGCATTTCCTAGATATAGAAAATATTGTCCATAACAAATACATAGTTGTCTTATTCAGGTAGGGACCTTCATTTACATTTAGTATAATCAATGCTTTAGTTAAGGTAAAGGAGTCATTAAATAGAGCTTGTAAAAATTGATTAATTCCATTCCAATATGTTTAAATGTTATTACATTCATAAAAAAATATGAATCCAGTCTGCTTTTATTTGGCTGTTCACACCTCTGGCAAAAACCATTTGTAGTAGAACTGATGATCTTAATTCTATCTGGTGTTAAAAATGCTCTATGTAAGTATTTCCAGTTAAATATTTTCCAGTACTGTGTGTTAGAGGTGTAATTAACTGATAGTAAGATGTTAGATATAATTTCTTCTGTTAACTATAATGACTGTCCTTTTGTTAAGAACTGCCAGTATGATGATTTGGGAATTGTTTTATATGTTATTAACTCTTTGTATAGATTTGAAATGGAATTTTTCTTTTCACAACTATTATATATGAATTCATATAGAAAACCTATTAGATTTGGAATATCTTTAAATGAGGAATTATTAATTAATCTGCATAAATCTTGAGTGTATATAAGAATGCTTTGTAAGGTTAATCAGTCTTGTGCTGGAATATTGAAAGTAGATTTTATCATATGTATGTCTAAAACATTTAATTTTTTACACATTGAAACCAGCATAAGAATTCATTTTGTTCCAAGGAGGTTATTGTTTCCTTATATATTTTGTGAGGAAAGTTCTTAGTCATGGTAAATGGGGCTAAAAGGTCAAACCAAAGTTTTAGATCTATGTTTGCACTGATATGTTTCCTAAAGGAATTGATGTAATGATTAATCAGAAATGTTTTAGAAGGTTTTGTTATATTATATTATATACTAATGCATAGTATGTACCAGAGTTTGTTAGATTTGTCTAATTTTAAGAATTTTTAATAGATTGAATTCCTTTATTAATATAACCATTGTTAATTCTTTCCAGTTGGCAAAATAATTTGGGTTTATCCAGTCTATTGTAGTTTTAAGCACAGATGCTTTTATATATGTTTATAGGTTTTATATATGTTTCTATTTCTGGGAAGTTCAATCCTCCTTGTTTCCAGGGTCTAATATGATGAGTTAGAGCTACTCTATTCATAGGTTCATAGGTTCATACTAGGCTATCTGCCCTAGGGCATTTATAAGCCTAGCCAGAGTATGTTTGGCTTTCGCCACCCATTTTAAATTAATTTTGCTATGCCCTATTTCGAGGTTAGTATACTGTGTCTCTGTCTAACAGTGACACAGAAGTGATACCCGGGGTAAACCTACGATCTCCCATCCACTCATCAAGATTCCTCTTGAAGAGAGTCAATGAGGGACTCTGCCTAACCTGGACTGGGATTTTATTCCAGAGTGAAGGGAGCCTCTGGGTTATGAATCTGTCCCTCCAGCATGTCCTATTTATTTCAGTGCTGAGGTTCAAGACTCTCGAGCATGTAGCTCGATGGGATTTGGATTTTTTGAGGTGCAGCATGTCCCTTAATTCCGGGTTGGACATGGATTTATACGTCAGGCACAGGTCGCCTCTGAGCACGCGGTATGCCACTGAGTAGAGCTGGAGTTTCTTTAACCGGGCAGAATATGGTATCTGTTTGAGCCCTTTGATCCTCTTGGTGAGGTACTTTTGGGGTCTTTCCAGTTGCTGCAGGTGTTTGGTAAGGTACATCCCAAAAGGGGCATTGTACTCAATTATGGGCCTGATGAGGGATGAGTAAAGTGACACAATGACCTCCCCTAATCTAGATGTGAATCCCTTCATGATTAGGTGGGCTATATAAAATGTTTTTCTAACCACTTTGGCCACATGGTTGTCAAATGAGAGATTGCTATCAACTTGGGTCCCCAGGTCCCTAATTACTTCTTCTGTAATTAATGGATTACCACCTATGTGGTAATTTGTGGGCACTTTGTTTTTGCCAAAGGGGATGACTATACACTTTTTGGCATTTAGCTTGAGGCCATGGCTCTGGCACCAGTTGTCTGTTTCTATGAGGCTCTTTTGGAGGATGCTTGTGTCAGCTGGAGAGTCTATTATGGCACCCAGTTTGCAGTCATCTGCGAACTTGGTCAGCCACAGTCCTTCTGTGTTGGCCTGTACCTCCGAGAAATATATACCGAACAAGAGAGGTCCCAGGACTGAGCCTTGTGGGATGCCACTTGTAACTGGTTTGGAGTCCGACATGGCTCCAGCAATTCTAACCATGTGGGTTCTGTCCTTGAGCCAGTTTGCAACCCATCTAGTGACATAGGGGTTTATATTTAAGCTGGTGAGCTTATCTATAATGCCCGAGTGGGGTATTGTATCGAAGGTTTTGCGAGGTCCAGGTAGGCCTTGGTGACTGTTTCAAAGAAGTCGACCAGGTTTAAGAGGCAGGATCTGCCCTTAACAAAGCCGAACTGGGTAGGATCCAGTGTCTGTAGGTCCCCAATATCTTTATTTATGAGGTCCATGATGATCCTTTCCATAGCTTTGCAGACCAAGCTAGTCAGGATTATGGGGCGATAGTTTCCAGGGTCCATTGAGGCACCACTTTTGTGGAGAGGGACCACTGTTGCTGTACACCACTCTTTGGGTACATATCCTGTAGTAAGGCTGAGATTGAACAGTAGTTTTATGTTTGGGTTTAGCTCTTCTTGGAGTTCATGTAGGACACAGCCCTGGACACCGTCTGGTCCCATTGATGCTGTGTTTTTTGCTTTGGAGAGGGCGGCTCTTACCTGAGCATCTGAGATGTCAGGGGAAGCACTCTGCTGGGATAGATATTTGCCCTTTTGGTGGGAGGGGGAGTTTGCGCTGAACCTGTCAGCCAGGATGTTGACAACGCCTGTGGGTACAGTGTATTTTTTGTCATTTTGGACTAATTCTGAGCATATCTGGGAATTCCCACCCAGGTTCCTAACATAACTAAAGAAAGCCTTGTGATTATCCTTAGTGTCCTGTGCAATTTTTCTCTCGAAGCTGGCCTTAAACGATTTTATGAGTGCCCTTAGTTTTTTGCTAATACTGATCAGAGATGCCTTCCCTTTTTGGGATTTTGCTCTATCATGTAGTAGCTTCCTCCTTCTATTGTATAGTTTGTTTATGGCTGGGGTCCACCAGACAGGACGTCTGCCTTTGGAGGATTGGGTCTTGGTTTTATTTGGGATTGCATGACCCATGCATTCCTAAATGTGTTCATAGAATGCATTTATAAAGGATTCTGCGGTCTGGGCCATATTTTCCACAGGCCCGGGGGCTTTGAAGGATTCCACCTCGGTTTTGCGGAGTGTGAAATTTGCTTTAGAGAAGTTTTTCACTGTGGTTTTCTGGGCAAGGGGTGGGGGTCGGGATGTGAATATCCAGTGAGATCAGTTTATGGTCTGATCTTACCAGTGAGGGATACACTTCTGGTCTGGAGCATAGAGTCCCCATGTTGGTGATGATCAGGTCCAGTATGTTTTCCCTCTTGGGGGAGTAGTAACAAGTTGTCCCATAGCATTTGAGTTTATGAATTCTAGGAACCTTTGGGCTAGGGTGTTGGAGCTAGAGTAATGCTCCCAGTCTATGTTTGGGTAGTTGAAGTCGCCCAATATAATGGTGTTTGGAGAAACCTTCATATTTTCCAGTGTTCTCAGGAAGGCCGAGTGGGGTTCCTGTGTTTGGGAGGGTGATCTGTAGCAGGCTATAAACTGGAAGGCAGTTTTACCCACTGTTAGTTGCACCCACTGTTAGTTGCACATGGATAGTCTCTGATGCTTAATGCTTTGCCACCAACCTGGAGGTGTGGGTATCTTTGATGAATATCGATACTCCCCCTCCTTTTGTGGTTTGGTCCAAGTTTTGGGGCCGAAAAGCATGGTATGAGGTATAACCTGGTAGTGCTGGGGTGCTCTCGGGAGCCCTGAACCAGGTTTCTGTTACTGCACAGATATCGATGTTCTCCATGCTAAGGAGAGTTTCAAGTGCATGCATCTTGAGGTTTAGACTTCTGTTGTTGAGTAGCATTACTCTTAGTTTCTTATCCCTTGTGATACCTATGGAGGTGGGTTTGTCTTTTGAGCCTTGCCTAAAAAAGGCACTATGGGGGTAGCAAGAGCATTTGCCAATATCTGAAAGCCCAGGGGTGACAGGTGCAAGCCGTCCCTAGCGAAGCATCGTGGCTTGTCGAGCATATCATCCCAGGCTGACAGGCATTGGATCCCCTTTGAATGACACCAGTACTTAAGCCAGTTGTTGAAATTGATCATCTTGTCTTCATATTGTGGCAACATTCTTGGTGAGGGTAAGATGCTACTCAAGGTCAGGGTCATACCGGCCTGGGCTACATGCTCAGACTGCTCCTCTGTCTCTCTTCATGTAGTCCAGGGAGGTACATCTCAGGTCATTCACACCAGCATGGACAATGACTGAGTCATATTTGTACTTGCCTTGGAGTGACCTGAGTGCTTGTGTTATGTGGCGGATCCTAGCGCCCGACAAGCTGATCACCGTGACCTTCTCCTTGTTCAGCCTGGTGAGCGGGACGTCAGTGTGCCTGACGATAGAGTTACCTATTACAAGTGTATCAGGTGTGTTGTTTAGCCTTAAGGGCTGTGACTGTTCAGCACACTGGCTTTGTGAGCTATGTGTTGCACGTGTTTTGTTTTGGGGTAGTGGTTGCTTGGGTGTCTGCTTTGGAGGTCTCTGCTGCTTAGGCAGATCTCTATTTAGAGCCACCGAGTATGTTTTTGTGTGATTATGTGTTTGGTTTGCTGTCGTGGTAGGTCTATGTGAGACTGGAATTGTAGTGAGTGTGGTTTCCTTCTCCTCCTGACTGGTTATGCCAGTACTGAGTTGAGAGAGCTTAGCCTCCAGTTTGGCTATATGGTTGCATCTCTCACATGTGTTGGAATTTGTTGGGAGGAGGAGAGGGTCGTCTATGTACATGAGGCAGTTGTAACATTGCCTCAAGATTCCCAGGTTCACCATCTGGACCGGAGAGGAGATTGACAGCTGACCTTTGGACATGCTCGAATAATATTGGGAATTCCTTTATAATTGAAAACAAGGGCCAATGGGGAGTGAGGGTGTAGTGCTTTTAATTTTTAGTGCTGACTTATATAATTGCTTTAGTGAGCAAGTGCCAGGTAACTTAAGTGCAATGTGTTACAGGTAACTTAAATGCAAAAATGACAAACAGTAACTTTCTTTCAAGTGAAACAAGGAAATAAGTACAGTAAGCAATGCAGATATCACTAGGGATCCACAGAAGCACTGAGAAGCCGCGTTTTAGGTGGAATTAGCGTTCCAGGGAAATAACAAGCAAACAAGGTGTACCAATTTCAGTAAGAAACAGTTCAAATATGCAGGCACTATAAACCTTTAACCAGAAATTCCCAGCTCAGAAGGGCAGAGTCCAGCCTCTCCTCCCACAAGAGTGCAGACCACGAACCTTCTTAATGTAAAATAACTGGCCTGAAGCCCAAGTGCATAAACCAGAACTAATACACTTTAGGAATAACAGACACTGAGCTCTCAATCAGCAGTTCCCAACTTAGAAGGATGAAAGCTACCTGTCCTGCCACCACAGTTCATGCCACAAACCTTCCTAATGTAAAACAACTGGTCTGAAGCCCAAGTGCTTAATCCAAAAGACTTAGAATGATAGCTACACTTTAATCAAGTTACTACCAAGCAGTAATAAATACAATTGAATACTTTAAAGAATGCCTGGATTAGTGCTCAAGTTATACAAACAAAGCTAGATTCAGCAGGCCTGGATCTAGTCTATGCTACAGCAAACAAGGTGTACTAATTTCAGTAAGAAGCAGTTCAGATATGCATGCACTATAAGCCTTTAACCAGTTTGGGATACCATAAAAATTGTATTAAACATGAGTTTATTTCTTTAAGAATGCATCTTTCAGGGATTAACTGTATTGCTAATGCTGCATATAGTATTTTTGGCAGTAAGACCATTTTTATTAATTGCAATCTGTCTTCAAAAGTTAATATTATTTTGTTCCACTTTTCTATGTATATTTTTATTGTTTCAATAATGTTTTTATAATTTATTAATACTGTTTCATTTAGATTTTTGCATAACCCTATTCCTAAATAATTTAGCGTAAGTTCTTCTTTTCCTGTGATGGGTTTATCTACAACTTGTAGATCTTTTTTCTCTTTTAAAAATAGAAATTTTGATTTAGATCTATTAAAGTGTAGACCTGAAATCTTATAAAATGTCTTCATTACTTCTTCTAGCTCTTCTAATGGTTCTCTGGAATTTGATAGGGTTAAGGTCATAGACTTCTATTCCTTTTTTCTTTGATTATTGTGTATTATTTCTGCAAGTATTTCTATAGCCAAAGCAAATAGAATAGGAGATAGGGGGCATCCTTGTTTAATACCTTTCATTATATGGATAGATTCTGAGGTGAAAGGACCTAATTTAATGTAGGCTAAGTTATTAATATATATTGTTTAGTAATAAGATGAAGGAAGGAGGAAATTCAAATAATGCTAAAGTTTTAAATAGATATTCCCAGCTGAGGGAATCAAAGGCTTTTTCTATGTCTAATCTGATTACAAGTGTTTCTCTATCTTCTTTATTCACATAATCTATAACATGTGTATGCTTGTTATATATAAATCCAGTTTGATCATTATTAATTGTCTTTGAAAGTGGGATTTTCATTCTGTTAGCTAGGATTGACATAAATATTTTGTAATCATTATAAACAGAACATGCTGGAGGGATAGATTCCTGTCCCAGAGACTTCCCATACTCTGGAACAGACTACCTATCTATGTCAAACAGAGCTCCTCATTAGCACTCTTCAAGTAAAATCTTGATGATTGGATGGGAAATTCACCCCAGGGATCACTTCTGTGGTTCTGCTCGACAGGGGCACAGGAAAATTATTTTCTTTGATGGCGAAAGCCAGGGTACATTTTTTGGCAAGGCTTATATAGGCCCTAGGGACAATAGCCTAGTACCTACCTATGATATAGGTCTGTATGAGGTGCAGAGGTCTGATGGTTTATTATATTTTAGAATTGGTATTATGACAGAATATTTCCATGAGGGTGGTATTTTTGCTTCTGACCGGATTTCTAGTAAAGTTTTATGAAAAAGGGAGATTACTGTTAAAGGGAAGAGTTTGTAAATTTCCATAATTATACCATCTATCCCTGGAGCTTTGTTAGATTTTTACTTTCTTTTATCTTGTCAGCAATTTCTTTGTAGGATATAGGTTTTGTAGGTCTAGTTTTAAATTTTCTGGAATTTTTTTATATTGATAAGGATTGTATCTAATTTTATTTGGTTGGTATCTTCTTTTTGTTTGTCCTTTTGACTTTTCCCGGTTAGGGGTCACCATAGTGGAATTCCAGTCTGCTAATGATTGCTCATAGATTTTTATGGTGCCGAGTTGCCAGCCTGATGCCCAGCCTTCAGCGAAGGCACACCCATTCACACATGTCTTTCGAATGCCACTCGACCCTGGGGAGGACATGCAGACTCCACACAGAAGGCACTCCAGCCGAGAATCGAACATGAGAACCTCTTGCTGTGAGGCAACAACGCTACTGCTGTACCTTCTTTTTTGAAATGTTCCATATAATGGGACCGAAATGCTTCAAGGATGTCTCCTATATTTGATTATCTGATATTTTTCCCCCTTTCTTTTCATGATATATATTGCTAATGTTGTTTGCTTTGGATTGTATTTTAATTCTTGTAGATATGTTATGTAGATATCTAGGGGAGGTGGCTAATGAATTTACTTTTAATTTTTCCAAGGCTAGACAAGTTTTGTGTGTTAGAATTTCATTATAGTTTTTATTTAATTCCTCTATTTCCTTTATGACTTCTGTACAATTTTTATTTATTTTTTAGATTTTGCTGTCAAGAGTCTGACTTGCAAGTCTAATGATTCAGATTCCCACTCTCTAACTTTGTTTTTGTACCAGCTAAGGGTCTTACCAAATAAATACACTTTTAATGAGTCCCATACCATGACTCTACTGATTTCTGTTGTATTATTAATTTCAAGAAATAATTATAGTTCTTTTTTTTCAAAACAGGTTTATTGTTTTAACATATAAGAGAAATATCATAACAATTTTATACAAGTAATTAAAAATAGGTATTATTATAATATTCAACAAAAATAATTATAGTTCTGACAACATCCAGAGTCTGAAGTATTTAATTTTTGTGATATATGATGGAATTCTAATTGAGAAGATTAATGGTTTAAATTCTATTTGGAGTTTCATTATCAGTGAGTCATGATCTGAGAAGGGGCATGGAACTATTGAGAAGTTTAGGATAAGATATTTAAGAATAATTTGTCTATTCTGGTTTGTGTTCCAAATCTATGGTTTTTATAGGAAAATAATAAAGATTTATAATCTTTTATTTTAAAAGTGTCTATTAAATGAAATGAATCATTCCATCTTTTTAAGAATTTTGAAATAGTTGTTATGCGAAAAGACTTCTTGGTGGTTTCAGAAGCTTCTAAGGTACAATTAAAATCTCCTCCCAGTATAAGATTTCCTTTATAATTGTTGGAAATAAAATCTAGGTGTTTTTTAACCGTTCCTGCTCCAATTCCAAGAAACCAATATTGAATGTTATTTTTGTGTGTAAACTTGGGTGTGCTATTTAATGTTCTTTCTTCTTTAAATACAAGTAGGATAGAATTCTGGTCAGGCTTTAAAAAAATACTTTTATAAAACATTAATTCTAAAGTATCAAGTACAAGTAAATACGAATTTCCCATTAAACATGGAATGAAAGTAATTCCTAATCCAATAGATAAAGATAGATCTATTGAATTATCACTCATACCTTTAACCTTTAACCAACAATATCAACTGAGCTCCATATGTTAAATTATTATATGGAGAATTGTCCTAAAAGAGAGATGAAATTCTATATTATTCTATTGTTATTCTATATTATTTTATACATCAGGATGGAATGCTCGTAGTATAAACAATTATTTTGTTGACCTAGAAAATATCCAATATATAGTTACCCTTAAGAGATCCCAAACATGTCAGATATGTCATACAGGATAAATTAAACACAACAGAGAAGTAGACACTAGATAAGTCAACATCAAATGAATTATTACTAGAATAGTTTGACTAAAAAGACTGTAGGAGACGATGGGTGATTACCAATGAAGTATAAATGTATTGTAGGTGTATTGCACTCCTTTTCTTTTCCTTTCTTCAGCTCACCAATTTCATCTTAAACTTATGAAAAGACATGGCTTATCAGTGCTATCCTGACTCTGAGCAGAGGCGCCCTACATTCCAGTGTCCATTGCTTTTGCATATTTATTAGAGCACAGTCTAACAATGAACTATGATCACCCTGACAATTCCCACCCTGCATAGTATACCTCCTGCTTCCAGAGTGGGTAATCACATCAGGTCTAGAATGAATGTGTAGGTATCCATATGATAATCAAGACTTGCCTTAGGTAGGTATTAATCAAATAGTGTTTAGAACATTTTAGAGAGTACACAGGACAGTTAGAATACACTTAAGCCTCTTATCCTTTAGCGAAAAACAAAGGTTTACCTTTTTGTTTTAAATCAGTACTAATAAAAGTAATTCAGCAAACATAGGTAAACAAAAATAACATTCAGTAGTCCGTCATGGACATGTCTCGCAATCCATTAATCAAATCAGTGTCTAACATCTCTCTAATAGACATTATAAAGACAAATTAAAATTAATTTCCTAGCTCTTTAATTTTTCTGATAAAGCACAATGTTAACAATAAGCTATTTTAACTAGAAGACTAAAGCATTTAAATGTTTCCTCGCATGTATACATTTCTACTTGTACTGTAGTGTCAATAGCTGTCTTTGATGTCTGTACAATACTTCACTTCTTTCAAATCATTCCTTTTTCAGTTCAGATTATATTTTGTCAAAACGGCAACAATATTTCAAGGGCACAATTAATATTTAGACTGATATTTCAAATGAATAATTTATCAGTTGCCGAATGAATTAGTGCAGAGTGTATGGCTAGTACAAAGATAACATGTTGCAAAAAGTAATATGCATCTTTTCGTGTGCTCTAGAGACTGTCATTTGCAAGTAACATGTATACTGTAGCATTTATAGAGCAGATAACTTATGGATTCAGGTTGTTAAACTAAGTTATGCTTATTAATCAGGCAGTTTCATTTAAGTTCACAAGTAATTTGGGGACATTTCAGATGAGTTTCCAGGTATGTGTAATCCAATGTGGGTAATTTATAAAGTATTTACAAGTTGTCCTAATAAGTTATCTAATTTACCCTTCCTTAGGTTATAATTCAGTTTAATAGTTAACATTACTTTTTTATGTATTATCTGTGTAACTAAATACACTTCTCAGATTCACAGAGCCTATAGAAAATGCCGCAGTTGTTTTTTGTTGTCATGACAATGCAAAATATAGCAGTTCCTAAACAATGAGTGTTAAAAAAACTGAAATAGATCACAAGGCTAATAGAATGTAAAAAAAGCTTTACTTCACACAAGCAACAGTACATTTTTCCCTTCTTTTGTATATTTTGTTAATACTAAATGAAATAATTCAACTGGCAGTATGTATATAAATGAAACATTTCAGAGTTAATCGCTAACATGTCCCGTAACCCATTAAGCATAACAGTGTCCACCATCACTCTAGTAAATATTGTAGTAACATCTACGTAAGTCTACTTTTCCTCATAAACATGAATCACAATTCATTAAACAAAGCAGAGTCTAACATCTGACTAATAAACATTATAAAGACAAATTTTAGTAATTTCCTAGCTCGTTAATCTTTCTGATATATCATAATGGTGACTGTAAGCTATTTAAACTGGAAGACTAAAACATTTCAATTCTTCCTTGTGTGTATACACTTCTACTTATACTGTAGTGCCAAGAACTGTCTTTGAAATATGTGCATTTCTTCACTTCTTTCAACTCATTCAATTGTCAGTTCAGATTATATTTTGTCAAAAATGTCAGTAGCATTTCAAGGGCACATTTAATATTTAAACTATTTTAAAAGAATAGCTATCAGTTGCCAAGTGAGTTTGTACAGAGTGTGAGGTAACTACAAACATGTTGCAAAAAGTATTATGCATCTTTTCATGTGCTCTAGAGACTGTCAATTTCAAGTAACATATAAAATGTAACTTTTACAGTACAGACAACTTGTGGAGTCAACATGTTAAACTGAGTAATACTTTTTAATCAAGCAGCTTCATTAAAGGGCACATGTAATTTGGGTACATTTTAGTAGTGTTTCCAGGAATGTGTAATTCCATGTGGGTAGATCATAAAATATTTACAAATAGTCCTATTGTGTATTTAATTTACCTTGCTTAGGTTGTATTTCATTTTAATAATTAAAAAACATTACTTTTTTTATTTGTTGTCTGCGAGGCTAAATGCACTAAGCAGGTTCTCAGTGCCCGTAGAAACTGCCACTATTGTTTATTTTTGCCATGGCTATACAAATATACAGGTTTCTGAGTATATATGTTAAAAAAAACTGAAATAGTTCACGAGGCAAATCGAATGTAAAGAAAGCTTCACTTCTCTAAACCAACAGTACATTTTTCCCTCTTTTTTTTTTGTTATATATTTTGTTAATATTAAAAGAAAATAATTCAAAGGACATATGTACATAAACGGAACATTTCAGAGTTAATCACGAACATGTCCCCAAACCCAATAAGCATAATAGTGTCTACCATTAATCTAATAAATATTATAATAACAATTAATTAACTTAACTTTTCTAATTAGTCTACCCTATAACTAGATTATTTTTGACTACTATTTATCTTTGTATAGGTAGTGAGTTATTAAATATATATATATACTATATTAGTATAGTAAATAGGAGAGAATTTAGAAAGGGAAACAAGATGCAGTTAAAATATAAATAATGAGAAAAAAGAGAAGAGAGAAGAAAAAAGAAAAGTAAGAGAAAACACACATATACTAAGTATGTTGATTAACAATGTAAATATTTTATGTGCTATATAACCCTCATTCTTTGAAAGAAAAGTACCCTGTTTTTACATACCTGAGGTAATGTGAAAACTCTCACGTCATCTTTTTTCAAAAAATATAGTTAAAGATTCCAGTAGTTAGTTACCTTTGTTTTAAAATTTCAGTCAGTAAAATTGGTCTTTTAAAGTAATGTTAAAACAATTCATATCATAGTAGATGCTTTGAGAGATTTGGCTGTAACAGTATCAGTCTTTTGCTTTTTCTTTTTGACGTCTGTTTCTTTTGTTCTCTTGAGAGAAGGTGACATTCAATCCATATCTTCTGGTAAAATAATCACATTATTATTTTTAATAAAAGAAAAGGCTTCCTTTAAGTCATTAAAAGTCCTCATCTCATTGGCATACAGTATTCTTATCTTAGCTGGATATGCAAGTTGTGCCTTGATGTTATTTTGCTTCAGAAATTTTATCATTGGCCACACTTTTTTCCTTTGTTCTATTATTCTGGATGAATAGTCGTTATCAAATCTTATCAGGCTTTGTTTAATTTTAGAGGTGCCTTCCTCCAAGCAGATCTTAAATTCAGTTCCTTGTCCACGTATGAAAGACATTTGATAATTATTGACCTAGGAGGAGAGTTTGAGTTAGTGGCAGTTTTCCCAAGAACTCTGTGTGCCCCTTCAGTGCCAAAGGAAAGTCCTTCTTTTAAATTTAAAAAGTCAAGGATCCAGCTTGATAAAAAATAAAATAATATCCTCACCTTCTGTGTTTTCAGGTAATCTGAAAATCCTGATGTTATTTCTCCTCTCCCTATTTTCCAAGTCATCTACTTTATTAACCAACCAAGTGTGTTGCTTAAGAAGCAGTTCTTTCTGTTTCCCCCTTCTTTAAGTCTGCCTTCTAAGTCATTTAGTGAAACCTCTTTTCCTGCTATCCTTGTCTGGTGGTGGTGTAGCATTTCCTTGAGAGTGTCAGCTTGTTTTTGACTGCTTGTTTTAAGATTTTCTAGGTTCTCTTTAAAACCATCCATCTTCAAGGACAGCTCCTGCAGGGTAGATGTCATCTGTTATAGTTCCTTCTTTAAGGCAGCATCCTGGTGAGAATTCCTGGAGTTGCTCATTTTAACAAGTGAATATATATATCCAAGCTTTTTGACAGGAAATTATTTGTAAAACTTCACCAAAGTTTGTGTATTTTTAATATGTAAATTAGTCCTTTATCTATAAGATTTTATACTTTGAAGAAAAAAAAATAATATTTTTTCCTGTCTTATTTAACTAGTTATATGGAGCTCTCTAAAATACTGCTGCTTTCAGTTAGCCATTCAGGCTCCGCCCCCTACACATACAAATTTCCTGTATCACATATTCAGCTAACTTGTTTCATAGCTGTATTATTTCTCAGCTATTACCTGCTATTACAATTTTTTATAAGTATGGTCCTTTCATATAGTCCATATCTGATCATCTGCTAATGGATTACCTCACTCTATTTCATGTATTTCAAGTATGTCATTATTTTGCTGATTTATGCATATGACAATCTTTTAAGTTGTACTAGTGTATCATATTGTTGAACTGCTGCCATAAATATATTGTAACATTTTAAGTTGTAACAGTGATTCATTTATTATTCTGTCCATTTCACTAAACTACTTGATTTTATATATATATATATATATATATATATATATATATTATAAACTGTAGGTGGAGTTTTTGTTCCTGGGCCAGCACTGCAAAGGAGTTGTAATGCTCAGATGGACTTTCAAAGTACACAGATGCAGATAAATAAACTGGTTCAAGTGGCAATAAAATACCCCAACAAACTTTCTGCTGTTACTCTGGCTTATACCTTGTCCCTTTTGTTAACTTCTCCCATCACATTGTGCAAATAGTGATGGTCTGCTACTCATTCTCAAATCATTTCATTCCAGAAGCCAGGTCAGCTTTAGCCAAAGGTGTGTTCATCCGTATACTGGAGCATGTCCTTCTTGTTGCTCCAAACGCCTCTTGTAACTCACAACTTTCACAAATCACCTTATATAAAATCCATCGATTCATCTCACTCACTCCAAACAGAGAACACCATTGTCAAGCTTTGAAGAAAGCCACCTGGCTTCCTAAAAAAGAAAAAAAAAGCAAGCTTTTTGCATACCCTTGTGACCTCAGGGAAATTATCAATGGCCCTGCAAGTTTTTTTAACACCTTTATTGAATTATCACTTGTGACATAGGCAAAGTTACATCTTTATAAAAATAATCAAACATTATACTTCATATATATATTTCATATAACCTAAGCAACATTACATAAATTATTCAATTCCTGCCTTTTTTTTTAACAAGAAACATCTTTATTAAACCATCACTTATGATATAGGAAATCATACATTTAGATAAATGAAAACAAACCACACTGGCGCAATCCTTGCTAGAAGCATTTTGCATCACAAATCATACTGGCACACTCCCAGATGCAAACATTAAACATCACTTATAATCTTCCCATTTTTAATCAAACATTACATAGCTCATTTAAATCCTGCCTTCTTTTAAACCTCATTCTTCCCCTGTATGTATTGTTCCCATAGTTCCCATTCTTTCCTATGCAGTTTGCTCCTACCCTTTTCTAAAGATCTCAGTTCCAGTCGATTTATCTCTGACTATATTTACTGCTTCCAGTACAGTTGGCTTCAATTTTGATTTTCATTTCCTAGTAATTATTTTTTTGGCAGCCACCATAATTAGACACAGAAAGGCCTTACTATGTCTAGGCAATTCTGATTCTGTATCATAGCTCAGAAAAATCATCTTCCCTGTCACAGCAATCTGCCCACCCAGCATCTCCGACATTGCATCCTGCAGGGAATCCTTAAAGTTCACCAACTTACCACACTCCCAGAAAGTATGTTCCCAATTACCTCTTTCTTCTACCTGGGGAAAAATTCTCTGGAGTCTACTTGGGTATAAACTATCTATGTAAACATTTCCAAGCAAAAACCCTAAATTGTCTAGATTTTGTTGCATATTTGGGAGACATACATATATATTCTCATTGTTTCTTTGTGAATTGCTTATCCAGTCTCTCTTCCTAATCCTTTCCTACCTCCTCTGATTGATTGATTCTTATAGTATCATGCAATATGTTATATGCCCTACTAATTATTCATTTTTAAATGGCAGCTTCTGTTCTAGATTCTGCTAAAAAGTCTGTTAGTGCTGTTTTTTTTCATTTAGGACAGCCTTATTTCTTTTTGCTTATACGCTGCCTTCCCTTTCAAGGATTAATATCAATCTCTAACCTGATCCAAATAAATTCTTGGTGTCTTCCCATTCTATCATCTTTCCCTCTCTAGTTATTTTCTCAAAATACCTTGGTTCTTTTGCCACTTTTCTCCAACAAACTACATCCCCATCTTGCCTGTTGTCTATATCCCTAATTGCAGTTAGCTCTGTCAGCAGAATTTCCTTTCTTCATTCCCCTGTTGTTTTAGTTCTTCGCTGCTTTATAGATAGAACATTTTTTATGATGATTATTATTCTCCTTAAAGGCCTGCATCCAAGCTTCCAGTCTCTCCTTGTTTCTTGAGCTTCCCCCCATTTCACAATCATCCCTTTTCACATTGAATTATAGTTTTCTGCTTGCGCTATGTATAGGAGCCATAAATGGGTAGCTCTGTAATACCCTTTGAAATTAGGTAATCCCAATCCACCATGTTCTACTAGAAGAATCATCTTATCCCATTTGACTCTTGCTGTCTTCCCTCCCAGATAAAGTCATTCAGCTCTTTATTAATTGCTGTCCACAGCTTCTCCTCTGGTTAATAAAAATATGCTTGATCTGTACATAAGACTAATGGGACTAAATACATTTTAACTACTTGCATCTTACTATCCATATCCATATAACAAAGCTTCCATTTTCTTAGTATTTGTATTGTCTTTTTAGTCTCTTCCCAAATATCATTAGCTGCCACACCAGAATCATTTTTAATCTGTACTCCAAAATACTTAATTTTATCATGTCCCCATAAATATGGATATTGCTGAACCAATTCATATATGGGTTCATAAAGTTACCACTATTGCCTTTGTTTTAGCTTCATTAATTTTGTATCCTGTAAAGATTTGAAACTGTCTCAAAATGTTCCATAACACTGTAATGTTTCTTTCTGGTTTTGTCGGGTATTAAATAGTATCATCTGCAAATAGACCCAGCTTTTATTGACTACCATACCAATTATATCTGTGAATTTCTGAGTCCCTTATTTTCTTTGCCAATGGTTCTAAATATAATGCAAATAACAAAGGGAAAGAGGACACCCCTGCCTGGTTCCTCTGCTCAAGCAGAAATTATCAGAGAGGACCCCACCCCACTTTAATTTTCACATCCGATCCCTCATATATCCTCCTAATCAACCTTATATATTTTTAAGGAAATGCAAATGCTTCCATTGCCCTACTCCTAAAGTCCCAGCTTACTCTGTATAATGCTTTCTCTGTGTCAATACCCACCACCAACAATGGTATTTTACATTCTGCTTCCCCCTGGATGATCAGTGTTCTGTAAATGTCAAATATTTGCATCCCCTCCACAAAACCACACCAATCCATATCTATCAATTCTGGCATTACTTTTGCCATTAATTTAGTCGTTGTAGACATTAACATTTTATAATCATGTTTTAATATTGGAATGGGCCTGTATGAATCTGGAGCAGATGGATGGATCTTTATCCTCTTTAGGTATTACAGCTATCACTGCTTTCTTCCAGTATGTTGGTACTTCTCCTCCCCCTTAAAATACTGTTAAAACATTCCAGATCTTTTATCTGTTTTTCTCTCCTAGCTTCAAAACCTCCACAGGAATATTATCTATCCCTAATGACTTTCCTGTAGATTGATTATACATCACATTTTTTATCTCATCTCCTCATATCCTAACTGTCAGCAATTGAGCCTCATCTACCTCTAACCTTGGCATATTTAATTCTTCCATAAACATTTCCATTTGTATCTTTTCTTGATTTCCATATTTCTCTGCTTTATATAGACTTTTATAGAATTTCCGAAATATTTCTCATACCTCTACAGGATCTCTTGTTACCTTCCTTGTTATAGGCTCCCTAAGCTTGCTGATAGCCCTTTCTACCTTCTGTTGCCTGAGATGCTGTGCTAAAAGTTTTTGTACTCAAGTGTTATCAAAAAACATTTGCTTAACAGCAGTCTTTCTAAACTCATGTATTTTATCAAGGTAATCACTTATTTCCTACATAGCATTCTGCAGTTGATCCTCCTCTTGCTCTGTTAGATTCACATATTTTGCAAAACTTTGTCAGTCCATCTAAATAATTCATCTTACTTCTTAACTATAGCTCCCTGTCTTTTATTTCCACCCTATTTTCAAACTCCACCTTAATTTTATCCCATACTATAGCTATATTTTCAAAAGTAATTCCTATCCTCTCGAATAGCTCCTGAATAATTTCCACTACCCATTCCTTAAATTCTTCTTTTCAACAGATGGGTGGGGAAGTGCCAGTGTCTCATTTTTATTTCATTACCCTGTGGTTTTATTTTACTTATTATTGGCACATAATCTAAAATAGTTATTGGGTGCATATCAAGACCTTCAGTTAAATGCACATGTTCCTGTGAATGTAAATTCTTGTCTAGCCTAGCCCAGTTTTTATATCTTGGGGAAATATGTAAACTGACACCGAACTTGTATTACTAAATTCACATCTTCCATTCCGAATATTTTCATAAATGTCTTCAAAACTCTACCTTCCTTTGTTATACTTTCCCTTCTGGGCTCCCCAGACACATCTTCACTGCTGCAAATCAAATTCCAGTCCCCACCTATAAGTAATATTCCTTGTTGAAAACTGATTATTTCTCCCAGAATTTTCTTAATCTCCATTATAGCAGTTTTAGGTGGAATATAAATACATGCCAGTGTAATCCTCCTCCCTTGCCAGTAGCCCCTTAGCACTACTGATCTGACATTATTATCTTTTTTATCTTCTTCTGTTACAGTTAGAGCTCCCCTTGCAATTAATTTAAGTACTCCTCTTTTCCTTTGTCCCAGATATTCTGCTGAATAACTATCCTGAAAAACGTTCTTTATCAAATTCACATGTTCAATTTTTTTAAGTGTGTCTCCTGCAACATAACTATTTGCACTCTACGTTTTTAAGTATAGTTCATTAGTCTTTCTTTTTTGCATTTATCTATGAGACCATTGACATTTAAAGATATTACAGAAAGCATTATTGTATGAAAAAGCTGTTATTTCCGCCTTTTATGTATCACACCTTTTGTGTTAAATGTCTAGTTTCAGCTTTTGTGTTGCATGCATACACTGTTAGGCAGGTTGAACTTTTACATAATTGTTTTTTGTCAGATCCAATTGAGTCTATGCCACATCTTGCAAAATGCTTTGTTTTATTGAAAAGACTCAAAAATATCCCCTAAAACTTATTAATTTAATAGTAACACACAAAACTGTGTGCATCTTCAAATACTGAAGTTTCATAAGAGCAAATGTCCCAAACTGATAGCCACTCTCACAGACTTGAGTTAACTTAAAGAAAGGTTATCCATGGCAAGACACTTGGTGTAGCCTGTGGTTTTACGAAGTGCTAACTGGTTTTCTCTGATATTTATAGTTCTTCCAGCTGGGAAGACCCCTGAATACTTTCAGAGAACATAAACTCCTGGCCAGTCTCTCTCTTCTTTTTTTTTCTTTAGCCCTACCATTCACTTTCCACCAGTCTGTAACCAATTTCTCTTTATCAGATTGTTTCCATGGTGAAGTGGTACTAGTTTAATCATACAATGTAGCTAGGGCAGGGCAAAATGGCAGCTAGACAGGTTACAATGTGTTAGGGTGCATGATCGGCAGATGCAGATTGTGCTGTAGTTCAGTACTGGCATTACTGAATTTTTGGTCATGGCTGAAGTATTTTAGCACTTCTTGTGTGGTAGTTAGCCATAGAAAACCACTTGTCACATCTGCATCAAACAGTTTGCTATGGGACTGAAAGGATAAGAGTTTTTTTATCCTCAACTCAGAGGGTATGTGTGTGGGGGTGTCCCACTGAGGAATTGTACAAGGTGACAGATAACCTAACTAGTCTTGCTAATTGAAATAATTTACCCAAAGAACACAGAAGGAAACTGGAGTACACCACTTTCAGGAAAAAAAAGTAGTACCTAGTCAAAATTAATGAGTGCCACTGTTTTATGGATGTTAAATAACCATCAGTTGCCCTTCACTTACTTTACTTTTAAAGCTCTGTAGAAAAGTCCATGAATTTAAATCAGAAGTAGTTTCATTGGATCTCTTCCCCCAGTCTCCATTCATGTTTCCCTCTTTTACTCTGTCTTTACATATTAGGATCTCAGTTCATTGCCAAAGTCTTTAACTAACTGCAAGGGCTACGTGTTTTCTTTACCTTTCTAAAATGTATACCATCAGTGCATCTTCCATTAATCTCCTGTATGTTTTTGTCATCTATCTAAACACATCACCATTTCTTTCCCTTGCCTTAATTGTTCTTTTACTAAGTATTTAGTTCTTTGCTCCCTTCCACCTTTTCTTAACTTCCTGCTAGTTTCTCTTGACTTCCTTCAGCTTTTTACATCTTACTCCATTCCTTTATTATGCTATGTATCCCAGTGAGTCTTATAATTTTTCCTTTTTTATATTTGTGATATTTTGTCATCAAGTTTTCTACTATATTTGTGTTATTTAAATGCTTTCAGTGTGTTTGTTACTGTTTTTGTTAACTCTGTTTGTGTAAACCAGCATTTCAGAACATTCTGCTTTTGTATGGTCATTATAGTAACATTTGTTTTTGGTAGATTATGGCTGGAAAGGGTCCTAGGACCAGCCTACCTACCCATTCAACAAATTTAAATAAACACACTGTGGATAATTTATAAAGGAAATGAACTATGCCAAAAGTGTGAAGGGAGTAGATGTCACATTTGTGATGTAATACAGATAATTGTAGGCTGAACCTTTTATCACATTTGACAGTGTTGGCATACATAATCATGAGAAAAAAATCAACAGAAATAAAACTATGTTGATGATACATCAGGTTCTGCAATCTGTAACACTAGAATACATATAAACAACAAATAAATAAGAATGCACCTCAAGTTGGAATCATTAGAGGGAGTGATGTAATAAAACAGCCTAAAGTGATGGTATGTATCAGACAGTAGGGATGACAGTGGTGTAGTACAGTACAGCTTTGGGCCTGTTGACTAGCATCTTTGAAACCATGACAGCTGAAGACCTCTATAGCCTTTATATGGAAATTTGGGTACAATATTTTATTTTGGATATGATAAAGCAGGAGATTTCAGGCAGCAGGGGAGGTATTAGAAGAAGACCTTTCATGAGTCAATAGGCAAAATGCTTACTAGGAGGAGGGCTTCATGGACAGTGTTCTGGACAGAGTAGGGGTAAGGTCTTAGCTTCAAGCATTCAAACTGATTCAATCTGTATGAATGTGTTACATTTAAAGATGGCAAAAAAGGTCATGTATGCGTAATATTATAAAGTTAAGTACTTACAATGTTTACAATTAGGTGGAAGAAAGAAGGTATAGAGCAGTACGGTGGATAAAGTTGATGTAAAGAATGGTAAAAAAATTAAGGAGGTTAAAAAAGGCAAATGTCAAGTGGTTGAGGTACTTCGAATGACAACATGGAAGATGATAATGTTAATAGGTATTTGAACAGGTAGGCTAAATTAGTGATGTGGAAACCGTTACATTTGGCAAAGATTTCAGATTTTTTTAAGTTGTGAATGAAAACTAGGAGTGATTTGAATTTCTGTTAACTTGGGGGATAGGGATTCCCAAAGTTTGGATCCCAAACATGAACAGGTGTGATGAGTGGAGTGTTGCTTATTCTGTGGGTATGGTTTATCTAGATGGAAGGGAAAGATTCTGTTTGCTATATTTTTGCATATTTACTTTGTTTTTGCACTTTAAATTAAATTAAATTGCTTCTGTAATTAGCAGTGTTTGTCTTCTGGTTTAAATACCTTGTGAGCACTCCCTGTGCTGAGTTTAATTGGTTAATACTGTTTCTTTTTGCACTTTCTGCTTTTCTGGTGATTTGACATTAAGAATGGATTGGATTGGATTATTGTGGCAGTAGAGAGTGTCCTGATCTCATTCTGAGCTTAGGAATCACTTCAGAGGGCCCTATGTGTAATTTTCGGATTGGCTAATGGGCCATTTTGTTTGTCTAGTCAATTTTGCTGTTTTTGTAAAGTTGCTTGGTTTGCGTGATGCTGCTCATCTCGCAGAGGCAGTAAGTACTGCCCTGTATGGTTGTAAGCACTTCAGATTGAAATTTTCCCTACAAAACCAGTGCACAAAATTTCCTAGGTCTTAGTTGCACATAGAGCAATCATTTTTCCCATTGAGGTCCACCACCCCGCAAGGTTTAATCTTAGCCTTGGTAGAAGTCTCTACTCATACAGCATCCAAGCTACCCAGCTCTAGACCCCTCATGTACCATTCCCTAATACTCATGTAATAAGGATTTAGAGCTATAGATATGCATTTTCCTATTACTTCTGCAGCCAGTTTGATGGATATGGCCATCTTGAAGCAATGTAGCAATTGTCTGATGTTTACTGACAACCCCCCAAATTCTTAAACAAACCAATGTAGTATATAAGAGATGTAGTTAGTTGCACAATGTTACTGGAGCCAAGGCTCTCACATATAATCACTTATAATGCAAATCAGCTGATTAGAAATGCACACTACAGCCACCACACATCCTTTTTACCAGACACAGACCTCCCCATATGCTGCGGTTCTTAAATTAAATTTTCCTAAACCCCAAAGGCCCTCAGAAACCTCAAAAGTATTCTTCCAAAAGAATGTCCACCACAACACATACATCTCCATCTCACAGCATCTTGACCTCTAAGCTCATAAGGCAAGAAACACAAAACCCAATATACTGGTAATAGGGGATTCCATTGTGAGATACACAAGATGTACCACTCATTAGGCCAATAAAGGAGTCCATGTGCAGTTCTTTGTCTGGCACCAGGAACTGACAGATCATGCACAGACTTAGGTCACTGAGCCATAAATTCTTGTATGACTCGATCATAGTCCATGGGGGTGTAAGTGACTTGATTCACCCCCCCCCCAGGACTTTATGAAGAGAGACGTGGAGCTCTTGGACTGTGTCCCAGTCCAGTATGAGCCTAGTTTTGAGCAGCATTCTACCTTCTCCAAGGATGATGCCACAATATAAACGGAAGATAACTAACTTTAACAGCTGGCTTTATTTTAGATGTAATTTGAAGAGGGTGCTATATTTGTCAGCCTAGGAATATATGGTAGACAGATCACACTGCTTTGTTGGGGATGGTTTGCACCTGTCAACTTTAGGCTTTTTTATACTGGCTAAAACCTTGTCCACACCCATGGTAGCTTATTTAGGCATTGCCAATCTGATAAATCTTCTGACATAGCAAAACCAACATAAGGACATGTAAAGGTGTTACTGCTCAGTGCTGGGAGTCTAAACGAGAAACTCCACCACCTGCAGGTTCTTCTAACCCTGAGGAATGCAAACATTTGTGGAGTTACTGAGACTTGGCTTAAAGCTGTGGAGAATCCTCTGGCAGTGCAGGGTACAATGCCTCCCACACATTTAGACCACCTACTGCACTGGAAGGGACAAATGCTGGAGATTTCTCAATTTACATCAAAAACATACACATCTCAAGAGTGGTCAATCAGTATGATGCACTTGAGTTTCTTCAGGCCCAAATTACGATAGACAAAATCCCATATCATATCCTTGCAAGCTGTAAGTCCCCCTCCCTGACCAGGAAGCTCCTAACACATACTTAAATTTACTGTAGACACTTCTCATTCAACCTAACACCATATTCATGGGTGACTTTAACTACCTCACATTAGGCTGGGAATTTTACATGACCCCTAATATGCATGGCCAGAGAATGATTTATTGACTTTGTAAACACAAATACCCTGGGCCAGCTAGTCCATACACCCAGTAGTCACGCAAACATCCTTGACCAGGTCTTCACAAACATTGTAGGACCTTGTACCATCCTAAGTGTATTATTCTCACTGGTCAGATCACACTCCATAAATCTGTCTCCTTGAAATAAAAATAAAAACCAGAACTCCAGCTAACCCTGGAAATTTTAGGAATAATTCTAAGCAAACTTCCTACTATTGACACTCTATCAAAATTCCAGGCACCCCCCCAAATCCAGAGAGCACCCACTGCCTGTGTGGAATTGTTCATGGAAACCCTGTATAAACATATGAAGAGCAGCATAGAGACAGCTATACCTGTCTGTAATGAGTACAAGACTAACTCAGAAAAGGAGACACCCTGATATAATCCAAACATCAATAAGTTATACAACAAAAGGAAGAGAAATCACAGTGAGAATTAGGAGATGCAATGTCTGGCAGGGTAAAAACTCCTTCATTAATCTAAACAAACAAGTCTGGGGGCATATCAAGTCTAACAAAGACAAATTTGAGGTAAAACTATACTCTCAGGCCAAGGACAGTTGCAAAGCTTTCATCATCTATGTCTGCAATCTCAAAGGCAATGCACAAAAATGTACTGAATTAATTGTAAATGGAGCTACCTGTACTAAGCCAGAAGATATAGCAAATCTACTGGCCAACAGACTGAGCTCCAGTTTTACCCTCCAGACACCTCTCAAGAAATACCCAGAACCATAACTCCTCGAAGTATCACTAGGGAACAGGTCTACAAGGGGCTCTCTAAGGCTAAGAACACTATATCAGTGTGCTCTGATAATATCCCAGGATGCCTCCATTAGTAGCATGAAACTTGAACTACCACACCACTAGAATTACTGTTTAACCACAGCATCAAAACTGTTTTTTTTTTCCAGATGAATGGTGGACTGTAATGGTTATCCCACTGCACAAGGGTGGCCAACCACTGACCTGAGGATCTAATGACCCATAAGCCTTACTAGTCTAATATGTAAATCTATGGAAAGAGTAATCATGGATATGTTAAATGACAGCACAGGAAACCTACAGATTCTAGATCCAACTCATTTTAGTTTTGTCAAGCGCAGGTCATGCATACTGAACCTGGTGGACTTCTTTGAGAAGGTCACTAAAACAATGATGAGGGGAAAATACCTCAGTATGGCCAAAGCATTTGACACAATACCCCACTTAGGCATTGTAAAAAAGCTGACTGAATTAGGTATTAACCTCCATGTCCCCTGATGGATAGACAACTGGCTCACTGACAGGACCCAGGAAATTAGGATAGGAGAGTCTAACTGAACAAAATGCCAATTACTAGTGGAGTGGTCAGTGCTTGTGCCACGCCTATTTGCATTCTTTGAAGTCAAGGCTAATTTCAAAGGCATCTGGATGATCAAGTTCACAGATGATTGCAGATTAGGTGCAGTCATTGAATCCCCCCACAGAAAAACACAAAAACTTTCCTAGAAGGCCTGACAGTCTAATAAATGGTGCCAGCATCGCAGTTTTAAACACAATGCCAAGAACTGCATAATAGTATACTTCAGTAAGACAGCCACCTCTGCAAATTACTACATTGACAATACACCCTTAAGAGTAGATCCAGTAGTCAGTGATTTGGGAATGCATATAGATGGTTACTTGGCCCTAGACCATTATAGGTCTGTGGTAGTAAGGAAATCATACTGTGTTGCAGACCGTATATAATCAAGGAAATGGCACCCAGATCTAAAGATAATATCATTCCATTGTACTGTGCCCTCATCAGACTAGTCATTGAATACAGCGCCCCCTTCAGCATGCACCTGACCAGGCACATGCAACAAACGGAGTGCTCACAGAGGATCCTCACAAAAAGAATACATGGTTTAGAAAAAAATCCTACGCAGACCACCTCAAAGTCTCGTCCTTATTCTCTGGCTCCTATACATGCTGCTGAGAGGTGACCTATGTCTAGCCTAAATGGATCTGTTGCACATCCACAAAACAAATATCAGAAACACCCAATCCAGGGACCTAAACCTTGTCTGCAACATAAATAGAACATGCAGGAGGGGCAGGTATGTATTCCAGAGGCTACCCCTTCTCTAGAACAAGCTTCCCATCCACGTGAAGTAAAGTTCTTCCCTGCACATATTCAAGTGAAACTTGGAACAAGATACCATCAAAATGGGTTCATGTAGTCTCAGGAATTAATAAAATCCACTAGGGGTGAAAAAAAAACAGAGTGAAGGAACTTCTTAGGTGTCAATAATGTATTAAATCCCCAAAACAATGTTATAAAATGTTAAGTACTTTTGTCCCAATACACAGGACGTCTTCAGAACAAAATCTATCACCATCTGCTTAAATACTTTTCATTCATTAAACAATTAATTATGTAAGTTAAACTTGTAAAATTTGATAAAACAATGGGGGAATTTGTCTGTTCATCATTCACTATGGAATTACCAAAAAGGGGAATATACTTAACTCCCCTACCACTAACTGTGTGTGCTTATTGGAAAGCAGATCCAGGGGGTATACCCTCTCCAAAAACATTTTATACATTGCTTAATTCAGGCATAAATCTTCCTCTTTGGAAAACATTCATTGCTGCTCTGATGACCTAAACCAATGTCTTCTTACAGGTTTTAAACAGACATTCTATGTGACTCATCTGATCACTAAAGGGTTCGCATCAAGATCTAAGGATGTAATGGTGCCCCTCTACTCTTCCCTCATCAGACACATTATTGAGTACAATGCACCAATTGGAATGTACCTGGCTTGACATCTCCAGCAGCTGGAGAGACCACAGAGGTACCTAACCAAGAGGATTACTGGCCTCAAACAGTTGCCCTATGCAGCACGATTGAAAAAGCTAAGACTGTTCACTGTTGCAGAGATGATCTCTGTCTAATGTACAGAGCCATGTCCAACCCAGAATTGTTGAACATGCTCCATCTTAGCAAAACCAAATCTACTCGAGCTACATGCTCTAGGGATATAAACCTCAACACAACAATGAATAGAACATGCTGGAGGGATAGATTCCCTTCGCAGATACTTCCCTTACTATGGAACATGGTCCTAATCTGCATAAGACAGAGCCCCTCACTATCACTCTTCAAGGGGAACCTTGATGAGTGGATGGGTAACAGAAAGTTCACACCGGGGATAACACCAACAGCACTACTAGATAGGGGCCAAGGGTACTAGCTGCTAGTACAAGGGTCTAGGGAACTACTAAAGGGGCGGTGAATACCACACAACGTGGCTGGGCTAATATATGCCTTCGGGCAGATAGCCCAGTACCAACCTATGAACCTATTCTAACATATCCAAAAAGCATGAAAAACAAAACCTATTATACCTAATAAAAACATTTTTGTTAGCTTCCAACAAATAAAGACAAATATCGAACCAAGAAAGATTTAAAACACTTTTATTAAAGAAATTATTGATTATAAAAATACAAGAAAAATGTGTGCAAGTATATATACCAAACATAACTCCACAGCCTTCATCTTTAAAACAGAATGTATAGAAATAGTCATTTAATCTTGGAGGGGGGGGGGTGGTTGTGTGTCATCCACTCTATTTTGCCAGACTAACTCCCTATACTTTATCCTAGTTACCCACTACCCCCTTAGTGTCGAAGGGTATTCCTTCTATAATATTCTATATATTCTATATTATTCTTGGTATTCCTTCTATAATACCAAACTCACATTTCTTAAAACCATCGCACACCCAGGAGTGCTTATATAAAGCAGTGTTTTCATTTTCCTTTATGTTGCAAATATGTTCATAAATCCACCTCCGTAGTTTGCATTCTGTCTTGCCCGCATAAAAGGACAGACCGGTGTTACAGACTACCATATAAATTAAACCTTTTGTTTCACAATTACCCTTCACAAAGATGATTTTAGTACCACAAAGGTTTCCCAAGTTAATGGAATCTTTGTTTGTAATATACTGACAATAATTACATCTCACACATCTGGTGCTGGTGGTTTCACAAGATGCATCCACTTCCTTAGCAGATCCCCACCAGTCATCTGACTCAGTAAAATTCTTGTTCTCCCACTGTTTTATGTATGGCACCATGTATTTTAAGAGTGGCCCAATTAATCCTGATAACACTCTTGACCCCAGTGTGTTAGTGTTGTAATTAATAGCTACATAATTCATAAAATTTGATGCTACAATGGGATAATTTGTCTGTTCATAATTTACTATGGAATTACCAAGAGGAGGAATATACTTAAATCCCCTGCTCTAACCAGTTGTACTTTTATATTGGAAAGTAGGTCCAGGGAGTATACCCTCTCCAAAAATATTTCACACATTGTTTAACTCAGACATAAAATCTTTCTATTTGGAAACCTTTCATTGCTGTTCTGATGGAACAGTCCCTTAACCAAGTTCTTACATTACCAAGGATGACAACTTCTATAATATAAATAACAACTGGAAAATGTACTTTTTCTGTAAATGGATAAAACAAAAGTGCCATCCTCTACCACTAAATTCACATCTAAAAAGTGAGAGGACTGTAGTGTATATTTGTGGGTGAAAAGTAAAAAATCAGTAGCCTCTGTTATGTATTCTAAAAGTTGATGGTTATGCTCTGCATCGCCTTTCCATATAATAAAAATATCATCCAGGTATCGACAATATAATTTCCAACAATGCTGATAAGGGGAGATCAAAAAATGCACTGTTTCTCATATCAACATAACCAAATTACCATACATGTGGCACAAGCTGCCCCCATCGCTCCTCCTTTGACTTGGCTTGTAAAACCATTTCCAGCAAATCCATAATAAGTCTAATTTCTTTATCATCTAAAAACTGGTATTCAATAACAGCCTCATAAAAGTATTCCAAGCCAATGTCGTTAGATATGCTCGTAAAAAGATCAGTAACGTCCACTCAAGGAGGCCACAGTTAAAACAAGAGAAGCAGATGCATGGACAAAGCAAAAAGCAAAACAAAAGGAATTTACAAGTCTGTATGTGTTATCAGCTAAATAAGTGAATGAACTGTGTAACCTATTTTGAAAAGGACCTGTGTGCGTATCAACTGTACCAGTGAAAGAACTGTGCAGCCTAGTACCAAGCATAGGCAGTGCATAAATAAAGCGTATTAGGTACTTACATATTATCGCAACCACATTTTCGCGTTTGCGAAAAGTGCCTACCTGCAGATAAATGAGTGGCTGAGCAATTTCTAACCGTTAATTATAGTCCTTACTACTGGCCAAAAAGTGTAGATTACTTTAATGAACAGGAACAATTTAAGAAATACTATTCCTGTTTTGCGTGCATTACAGATGCATGCCCGAGTTGTCATGGCTGGTGTCGTACTGTCTATACAAAGAACTGTTAACATTTACTCACCCACATGTAATGGTCTGCCAGGCAGGTCAGACATCTTAATAATACCTATTTTAACACTTTCCATAAAATCATCTGACTTTTTTTTCACATGGTACATTATATGACATGAACCTTTGTCCCACCATGTAATGACATTTACACTTGCCTGGTTTGCATTGCTTTCTGCATATTTTTTGCATACATTTGCAACCAGCAGTGAAACCGGAGAAATGGTCACAAATGTGGATAATTACAACTTCAACATGGCTGTGAAGGTTTAACATGTAAAGATATGTAAAAGTCGTTACACTTATTAGCAATGCTTTTTGTTATCAAAAGAAAAAAAGGAGAGTATGATACTTTGTCAAATAATTGCAATCGGAGATGTTTCAGAAAATCTCACACTATCTTTATTTTGCTTTTGGGCACTAAAAATGACTGAAATTGCTACCTGCCGTTAAACCTACCAGTTCGAATTGTTTACATCAGCAGAAAGCAGGATGCAAGATTTGAGGCGTCTGTAAGGCACGCAAAACAGGAAAAGGATTTCTTAAACTGTTCGTGTTTCTAAAAAGTAATGTACATTTTTTTCCAGTACTAACAGCTTAGAATAACCATTTCAAGTGTTTCCTGCACTCCTATTTGTGTAGGTATACGCTTTTCGCAACCGCGAAAATGTGGTAGCGGTAATACGTAAGTACCGTGTATTATACTGAAGAGGCTGCTGGTGCATAAGCTATACACGGTGCACAGACTGAGTAATACTAAACTGTAAGGGGGAAAAGATTAGTCGGCTGAACTGTCTTATACTTCCAAGTAGAATAAGCTATCACAGCTCTGCTACAAGAAGGGGTGGTTATGGGTGAGGTTGTAAATTACTGAAAACAGGGGAAACCACGTATAGGCAGTGCAACACAAGGGCAGAGACACAACTGATGCTCTATGTCACTACCTGACAGCCTGTCATTAAGTGAATATTCACAAGAAGAACTAAATGGCATCTGACCAAATGCAGTGACAATTCAGTGATAGCCCAATACAAGAGTACAGAGGGAAGGAGAGTAGTGAATACAAATTGTGAGAACACCAGAACGGCACTACTAATGACACCAGCTGTAGTTGTTATGCATCAAATAGTCTTGTGAAAAGAAGTGGCAGCTATTTAAACAGGTTGGCAGAAGAGATGGCAGATGCGTAAGGTGGTTGTGTATGAGTACACTTTGCAGCCTCTGCAAGTGGTCTTAATGAAGAACAACACTCAACCCGGTGTAAGGGGGGAGGGGACAGAATGGAGACTCAGTTGGAGCAAAACACAGTGGAAATGCCCGTCAAAATAAAAAAGCAATATTATAAAACATAACATTAGGCACACAAAATAGCAAGCTCAAATACAGGGTAAATAAAATGACTGAACATTTAGGTGTAACATGTCTCAAGATAATATGATTATATTTTATAAAACATGTTTCTAACCCTTAGCTGAAGTAAACAATGGGATAACAGTACAGAACCATGACTAGAAGGCAGTGGGCTTCCTGCAGGGAGAGACATTGATGTCCTGTAGGAGGAGCATGATGATATAAGCTGGCAAAATTGTTAATACTGTTTTGTAGGAAACTGGCATTACAATCATAGTTTGCAATTTGGGTAATGCATATTTGATTTTACATATTGAGATTTAGTCTGATTACTTATTTAACCTTGAAAGAATAAAGTAAATTTATGAAAGAACTTCAGCAGTTTGGACACTATATCTGAGCTGGTTTCTGTGAGCAGTCTAAAGGGGAGTGTAGGATCAAAACGAATGCATAAGTGCTCATGCTGTTGATGTTCTTCAATGATTTAATTAGAACAGATACTAATTTATAGATCAGAGTGACTTTTTCATCATTTGGACTGTTCTAAAGAGCAAGAAAGTACTTTTTTATTATTCAGGACTTGCTCATTTGTGTGTATGTAGGTATAGATGGGAAAATCAGTTTGAAGGGCTTTTTGAAGAATATGGTTGTGACTTCCCTATTTCAGGATAAGAATGTTATCAATATATGTAATGAGCTGAGAAATTAAGAGGCTGCATGGTAAGTTGTTAACAAAAAAATAAAAATTGACTAGGTCGTAGTGCTGGGCCTTGTGGGAATACTAGAACTGAGAACTGAAGTGTTGTAGGTTACATTACCAGTTTTAGTCTAGAAGGAGTGAATGGCAAAGTAGTTGTGAAACCACACCAGCGAGGCCAACTTTACTACAAAACTAGGGAGAAACAATCAACAGATCTTACAGAGAAAGAAAGACAGAATGGCAAAATAGTTGTGAAACCACACCAGCGAGGCCAACTTTACTACAAAACTAGGGAGAAACAATCAACAGATCTTACACAGAAAGAAAGATAGACATTTAGAAACAATACAGGTAAATAAAAGACAGTCACAATAAGGATGAGAATAGTGGATGATATAAAATTTTACAGTTAGCACACACAATAGTTCAGTAGAATGCAAAACAGTTAAACTGGACTGATAAGCCATGTATAGAAAAAGAACACAACATAGTTTGGTTCTAGAATAAACAGTCTGGTCTAATTTGATACAAATCTTCAACTACAAACACAGAGGCAAATGTGAACTTGTATGTGTAAATCGAGACAAAATACTCATCTCTGTAAAATACTTTTAACAACATCTTTCTGAACACACTAAATAGCCTAGCACCTCTTTGTACTAAACGCGTAAAACCAAACCATGCCCCCCTGGTTGACAAAGCATACCAAACAAATCCTCTTATCCAGAGACAAAGCCTGGAAAATTTGGAAACAGTGTAGGACTATAGAAAATTAACTAAACTATAGAAGACTTAGAAATATCACAAAAAAAACCCCATCATAACTGACAAGGAATCCTACTTCAACTCTAAACTCACCTCTCAAAATATCAACCCAAAAACATGTCTGGAAATCTGTATCCTCCCTTCTGAATCCTGGTAACATTCAAAACCCATCACCCACTCCCAACAAAACCCCTCTCCAGATAACCCAGATATTCAGTAACCACTTTATTGACACCATCCAAAAACTAATCAAGGACTCATCCTCAAAAACAAATCCCATCTCAACCTCTACCTTTGTAGATCCCCTATGCCCCACAAACAATTCTCCAGTTAACCCACCTTTTTCACCCTAACCCATGCCTACATCCCTAGTACATAAATTTCTATCCAAATTAAAACCCTGCTTACACTGTGCTGATAACCTACCACCTGAATACTTACAACTAGCAGCCAAAGTTATAGTTTACCCAGTCAGCATTCTTATTAATCGCTCCATCACTGAATCATATGTCCCCCTACTATGGAAAAAAATCCATCATTATCCCACTTCACAAAGGAGGCAATACCCATGATCTCTCAAACTACTGGCCCATCTCCATTCTCTTCCCACTGTCACAAATCCTAGAAAAATGTATTCAAACCCAACTACTCAACCACCTCATCAAACATAACCTCCTGTCTCCCACTCAACATGGCTTCCGCCCATGCCATAGTACAACCTCAGCTATACTCTCCTTCACTGATATAGTGAATAAAGCTCTTGACGCTGGCCCTACCCACTTCTGTGCTCCTGCTAGACCTTTCAAAAGCATTCAACAGAGTATCTTACCCTAAGCTTTTGTAACACCTAGAGAAACATGGTTGCTCTCAAACTGTAATATCCTGGTTTACCTCCTACCTAAACAACAGACAGCAATCAGTTAGATGGCAAAACCAACAATCAGATTACCTGGCAAACAGCACAGGTGTCCCACAAGGATCTGTTTTAGGACCACTACTTTTCAGTGTATTCATTAGTGATCTAAATAAAGCCTCCCACTAAAGCATACTAATTCAATATGCAGATGATTCAACTATCATCTCATCCTCCAACAATTCTCTAACCTCCAGAAAATCACCCAAGATGCTTTCTCCTCTATAGAAACCTAGCTGAATGACTCTCAATTCATGCTTAACACCAAAAAACTAAATTGTTATTATTCTCATCAAAGCCAATTCTCTCCCATAACAAAACTGAAATACAACAGGTACAATTCGCAAAGCTTCTAGGAATTACTATCGACAATAAACTCTCCTTTGAATAACATATACTTTACACAGTAAAGAAAACCCATTTCAAATTAGGCAAATTATACTGACACAAACTCTTCATTGATAAACAAACTAGGATCAAATTAAGTAACACCTTGCTAATTCCATCCCTTTTGTATGGAAGCCCCATTTTCACCAACCTCCATACATCCCTCAATAGTAAGCTACAACAATGCTACTATAAAATAGCAAAATTTGCATCTAACTTATCTAACAGCTCACACCACTGCAACTCTCTGTCAAACTGTTCCTGGCTAGAGTTTCACCACTATCTCCAGATTACTCAACTTTTTGTTTATCTTTTCGGCTTTTACCGGTTAGGGGTCGCCACAGCGGAACTCCAGTTTGCTAATGATTGGCAGTAGATTTTTTTATGGTAACAAGTTGCCAGCCTGATGCCCAACCTTCAGCGAAGGCACGCCCATTCACGCATGTCTTTCGGAGCCCACTTGACCGAGGGGAGGACATGCAGACTCCATACAGAAGGCATTCCAGCTGTGAATCAAACAGGAGAACCTCTTGCTGTGAGGCAACAATGCTACCGCTGTACCACCGCGGCTTCCATCTCCAGTTTACTCAACTATCGCCCATAAATTAATTTTTTAACTCGATAGCTGCCCCACTCTCCAATCCATCTTACACACATACACCCCTTCTTGATTCCTCCGCTCTTCAGAGCGAACCCTTCTAAACGTAGCTAGACCCAACAAGAGAGCTGGACAATGCCTGTATTCCTACAATGTAGCCAAACTATGGAATACCCTCCCCTCTTCCATTACCCAACTAGACTCCCTGAACCCATTTAAAACTGCACTAAAAACCTACTTCTTACAAAATCCAAGCTGTACATGTGAATTACAATGTAAGCCTCCTTAAACCTATAACTTATTTCACCAAAAATCCAACCTTCTAACACATCTGATCTCAATCTACTCCACTGACTGGAAATACTTTACTTATTCCATACTATGTACCTATTTTTTTCTATGTTATAGTTTACTTGTGATATGGGCATGTATATATATATATATATATATATATATATATATATATAGATATATATATATATATAGATATATATATTTGTATAAAATTTGTTTGCAATTATGTTGTTCTGTGATATTTGGTTTGTATAACTGTGGAGCCTTCCTCCCCTGATCTGTAATTTAATGTGTATAGTATTTCTTGCTTTGCTGTTTGTTTAACTGTGGAACTTTTCTCCCCGGGCCTCCACTGAAAATGGACCTTTGCCCCGTGGACTTTCCTGATCAACAAATGCCAATAAATAAATAATCGCATTCAAAAATGCCAGCGAGAAAATGAAACAGTGTGCAAAGGCATGAAATGTACTCCAGAGTAATGGGTTAAATAAAAACTTGAGAGTTACAGCTACAATGAAGTTCAGTGTAAAAGGAAAATAGCATGAGTTATAGGGTCCAGGTTTAAAGGGAACAAATGGGGCAACAGTTCAGTGACATAGGCAGTGTCACAACTTATGCAATTACTGTTGCGATGCAACCATTTTCTAAGCGAGAAAGTGAAACTAGTTGAATTCTAGATATGCTGACTGCCATGTCGCTAAATCACCATATAAAAGATTCTGAAATTCTGTCTCCTTGCTACAGTATAATTTGATCTAGACTACACAGAAAAAGGGGAGGGGGCAATAATATTTGTTTATTAGAAAAGATTCTTTGCTGGATAACTACAAATATTACTACTGACAACGTAAGCTCAGTGGCGCATCCAATAAGTATGTAGCACTATCTGGTTATCTGTGACCTCTGACACCCCGTTAGTCTTAACTTGTATGGGTTCAAACAGCTATTCTCTTCTCCTACTTGACTCAACAAATTGAAACATAAAAATTCAATTCTTGACTGTGTCTCAGACCTCAGTAAGTATGCCACCAGCTAAAAAATATCAATATACAACTACAAAATCTTTATAATTTTCTTCCTGATGCACTCAGTAATTTGCTAACATTCTTTAACTGGTCTGTACTTAAAACTTACCCCTAGACAAAGCTGTCAACAAATTCAACAATATATTAATGAATACTTTAAATATCCTTACCCCTACCATATATAAGAGTAAAACATACTCAAACTCCCTGGGTGACTCATACAACTAGAATTCTCATGCAAAAATGTGAAAATCACGGAAACAATGGCACAAAGATAAAACCCCTCAAGACTTTTACATCTATACAAAGAGTTCTGTAAGCTCACCAAGAAGCAAATTCACCTTGACAAAAAAAATAAATAAATAAAAAATTATACAGACCCACCAGATAATCAAAAAAAAATACAGAAAAATTCTGGAGCTCAGTTAAGAAAATTCTTCTGTCTGGCTCTCCTTCCACATAAAACCCATAACCAGACTTATCCTGCTCAGAAATGGCTTCCAATTTTAATACTTTCTTCAGTAACATCACAGCCTCTCTTACTTTCAGCTCTCGCCAACCATTTAATCATCGTCAAAACCTACTATCCCTGACATCCCTGCCTTTAATCTCCAGCCAGTCTACACATCATTTGTTAGACAGCTACCGAAGAAACCTTGCTCTCCTTCTGCTGATGATCTCCCTGCCGAGTACCTTAAGCTCACTGCAGTCTGTACTGCATACCCACTCTCAGTTTTTATCAAAATATATATTTGAGACTTCCACTTCCCTGTCATGTGGAAAAAATTATTTTTTTATTCTTCTCTATAAAGGATGTAACTTTTCTGGCATCTCTAACTTTAGGTCAATTGCCTTCCTGTTCCCCCTTCTACAATTCAGGAAAAGTGTATTCATAAGCGACTCCTTCAGTACCTGTTATATAATGATCCCCTAAGCCAAAACAGCATGGTTTCCAACCAGGAATTAGCACCCCACCACTACAACTCTCCTCAAATTTTCTGACACCATTAATAAGGCTAGATACAAGCAGAAGTGTCTCTCCTATTTTTCTAGATCTCTCAAAAACCTTTGACACCACTTCACATAAGAAATGTCTGACTCAAATCTCCTCTATAGACCTTTCCAAGCCAACATTTCTATTTTTTTCTGTCTACCTATCTGAAATATATCAATTTGTAAAATGCCTCTCTTCTGTCTTTCCATTTGTCCTAGTTAAAATAGATGTTCCTCAAGGCTCTATTCTCGGTCCACTGCTCTTTAACATTTTTCATCAGTAGTTTGTACTTCTCCTCCCAGCAAGCTTGTCTCATTCAGTATGCAGATGACTCATCTCTCATCTGACAGCCCATTACAACTACAATCCATGAGACAAAATCTCTTCAGATCAGTCAAACTATGGCTACATCAAAACCAACTTTTACTTAATCCCAGAAAGACTAAACTACTACTACTTTTTTTTCCAAAGTCCCATGCCAATGCTAAAAGTAGCTACCACATTGCCTCTCTAAACAATACAGCTATTGATGTAATTACCCATACCAAATTGCTTGGAGCCACCATAGATGACAACTTAAAATTTCATCTTCACATACAAAAGTGTATAAAAAAATACAAACTAGTATAATCACCCTAGCTAACTGTTATATTTCGCCCTTTCTTCTCTATGGCTCACTTATTTTGACTAACATCCAGATCTCTCTTAAATCACAACTGGAGCAAGACTATAGTAAGATAACTAGATTAGCAGCTAACCTGCCACATAGAGCTTATCATTGCTCTGCCGTATGTGCTCTCATCTGGTTAGAACTCCTGCATCAAAAAGCTCATACACAATTTCTTCTAACCCATAAAATTCTATATAACCCCTCTACCTACCCTTGTATCTCCTCAGTACTGCGTAACTATCTCCCAAATTGCCTTCTGAACTCTCAAGACAAAAACCTGCTTGAAATCTATAAACCAAAAAAAAAGTATGGGACAAATATAGTCATACTGCATAGCAAACTATGGAACTCTATCCCAAATTAAAACTATATCAAGCCTCCATATATTTATGTCCTCTCAAAGGATTTCTCACTAACACATAGATGTGCCCATGCACCTCTCCTTTATAATCTACATCAATGAATATGTTTACATTCTTTCTAAACTTTCATCATACTGTCTCTCTGTGTATAACACTTCAACATTTTCCATTCTTGGGGAGAGGCTTGTATAATCTTTTTTGATTATTTCCTAACCTAGTAGACTATGCTTCTAATACTTTTATATATAGACTTTATCATATTTAATTGTAATTTATTTCTTTTATTATTACATCACTGGTCCCCTCCTCAGGCGTCATTGTATCCTAGCTATCCCACTGTCACATTGTATGTATGTATACTTTTTAATTACATCTGTATTTGATGTTCTATAACTCTGCAGATTTTCTACATGGACCTCCACTGAAAATGGATATTCATTACTCAGTCTGACTTCTTTGGTAAACAAATGCCAGCAAATGCCAATAAATAAGTAAATAAATAACTGTGATAAAGTTTTCCAGGTACAAGAATACTAAGTAGGTTCATGTTGTATGATTTCAAGATTCTTCTTAGTTGCTGCCAGTTTAGCTGACAGAGTAAGTCGGAGAAAGTTTTTGTGCATAAGTTTCTGTGTGAATTGTATTTGTTAATGTAATATCATGTTTTCGAGGTTCAACCAGCAAGTTTTATTTAGTACTTGACATTTCCGAATAGAAGACTGAATATCAGCTGTGAAACAAGCCACTTCATTGTATGCTTTTGTCAGCATTGAGTTAACACGATTAAAGGTATTGGATAATATTAGTTATCCATGTGTCAATATGGGAGTTAATATGTCTTGTTCAGTGATGACTTTTGAGTTGAGTTTTAGTTGGTGTTTGATTCCGTACAGCGCTCCAGCTTGGTTAACTGCTTTACCACATAGTCTACATGATTTTTGAATGACAGTTTGCTGTCTATTAGAATATCTAAGTGCAGGGCCTGCTATAGGTGAAATGGTGTCTTAAGCGAAAGGCTCCATGGCACCCCCTTGCTGTTAATTCCTCCTCTCACATGTACATGCATCACTGCCCTCTCATTCTCCCCTCCACATCATGGCCTCTTCACAGTATTTGGACTATTCTTATTTACCTTTTCTCACTGTTTTCAATTATTCTTCATCTTTTCCCTACTTCCTTTCAATGTACCTTGACTGAACCACACTGCATTATGGAGGAAATATCTACATTAAGCTGGAGTCCCTGGGGCTGCTTGGCCCCAAAAGTCATAGGGTTATAGATGCTCCAATCTCCTATCTTTTGATCCCGTAATGGTCTGAACAAAAAACAAGGAGGAGGAAAGAAATCCTTTCTTATTTTTCTATTTCAAGGATAAAATAAACTATGTCTAACAAAACAGCACTTCACAGTTTGAACAGACAAGTACTTGTGAGGATATGCAAACTTTATCTAGGAATAGTCCTTACCTCCCTATACTGTGCCCCCCCCAAAAAAAATCTTCATCTGTGCAATCTGCTGATATCAGATTGGAATGAAGGCACAAATGCCCACTGTCATATATTTCAGGTAGCTGCTGTCAGTCATATAGCATGCATCCTCAACCATATCTCTAAAAGACAGCCACTATTTGTGTATCACCCTGATGTACTACAGAGACAAAATGAAAGAAAGAACAAACAGAACACAGCAACACATTTCAGCCTATTGTTGTCAGATGCATGTAACGGCCTGTCTCCTTACTCCTACCACATAAAAATAACCACCTGTATATCTATCTAATGTTTAGAGTATCATGTAAATAAAAAAAAAAATTCACAGAAATGTAGTTCAACTTGTTGCTCCTAAACAGTACACTGAAATTAGGACAGCTATAGGGGCCCTTTATGCATACCTTTGAGTTTTAAAAAAAAATTTAAATTAAAGAAATAATGACCATGCTATCCACGGGTCTACTTTAAGTAAACGAAAGAGGAATCTGTCGAATCCGAATTCGTTTACATGTAAACAGCGAAACACGGAAACATCGAATGCACTAAATAGCGAAATCGGAAATGTCGAATTGTCATAGTCGGTCCATCTGCAGTATAGCTCTGTAAGGTAAGTGTACAATAGTTACGGACCTTAGGGCTAGGGTGCGGGTTAAGGTAAGTGCATAGATAGGTAATGTATGTAAGGTTTAGTGTAGGGTTTTGTTAAGTGCATGTGTGTGGAATATTTACTTTGTGTGGGTATCGTTCTGTAGGGTAAGTGTGCGATAGTTACGGACCTTAGGGTTAGGGAGGGTTAAGGCTAGTGCATAGATAGTTGTGTATGTGGGGTTTTAGTGTAGGGTAACAATGGGGTTTTGGTGCTTTAATTTAGGGTTAGTAGTAGGGTTTTGGTTAGTGTATGTATGTGTTTTTGTTGTGTTTGCATAGATAGTATGTTATGGGCGGTGGGGTTGGCCTACTATTGCGGTTTCAATGTTTAAATTTCACGGTTTTCCATGTTCGATGTTATCGTGTTTAGCTGTTTGTGTCGACGGATTCGTATTCGACGGATACCGCTTTTAATTAAAGTAGACCCCTATCCACAGCCCACAAAGTTTCAGTGTCATTCTGTGTACATCTCAGAGATTTGACTTTTTTGGAAAAATGAAAGGAGTAATGATCATACCATCTCCAGCTCCTCAAGCTACAGTGGCCTTCTTCACACAAGTCTGAACAGGGCCAGTTTTGGACTACATGAAATTCAGGGCAGAGGACACAACTAAGCATGCATCAAAATCCACATACATAGGCTGTAGTGTAAGGGTTAACAGGTCCCCAGAAGGACATCTGAGGGTATGGCTGCTCTGCAATGCATTATTTTTGAAAGACAATAACTTACTGATGTTCTTCATCTCACATTGCTGCAGTCCTTACACTTGGGTATAGCGCTGTCCTCGGTCGGCCCGAATACCAAAGTATATGGCTGACGCCGGTCATGGCGCATTAAACTGACGCCAGGACGTCAGGGTATAAATGCGCATGACCGACGTCATATCCTCAGTCTTTTTTGCCGCGTGGTCCGATGCAGAAGCAAATTTGCGAGTGCAGGTTGGCGTCCTGAGATTTTCGAGAGTTTCAGACCGAATCCAAGTTGGCTAAGTACCCGTTGGGAATATTTTGGTTTTTCTTGCCTCAGTATTTTACCGGATGTCAGAAAAAGTAAATAACTGTATTTCTTGAAACAGATACCACATAGGGACTACCACAGCTTGTGTATACCGTGTTTAGGGCCTGAGCACGGCGTTGTTGGGTGTTCCTCTTGCGCTAGATTTAACAAGCGTACCATAAAGAGGAGATTAGACTGCGCTAGGTTAGTCTTGAAGCGGTGCAATTACAAAATGCCGTCGGATGCTCCGGCGGACAAAACACCTAGGCCTAGGTTAGAGGCACCAGCCGACCGGACGTCGGTTCTTTAGAGAACGCGGTTGTGCCAGAGGAGTTTCCTAGAGTCCCAGAAACTTTGTTGTTACAGGATGTGTCTTCACAGGAGGTAGGCCAGGCTGAAGGGGCTTCTCAGGTAGCTGTTCTCCCTCTCTGCCTAAGGTGGTTAGGCCTTCCCCTACTGTTACAAAGGCTTCTTCCAAGAGTAGGCCAGGTTCAGCTGTAGCAGGTGCTCCTCCTAGTACTTCAGGCCCTGTGCCCAAGAGACATATGCTTAAGATGGCTGAAGATTTAATTACTCTGATTAGGGTTCTATGCCCTCCTGACAAAAGGCCTAGGGTGGATCCTGAATTTGGGAATTTTGAACAGGATTCTGATATTTCTGAGTCTTGACTGAGGATTTACAGGAGTTTTCTCATTATTCTGATTCTGATGTGGATGACTCCACCCTTCTGCTTCTCCTCCTGAGGATTTCTCATTCTCAGAGACTCTCCATGCCATGAGGGAACATTTTAAATGGGAAGGTCAGGATTTCTCTGATTCCAGGAAAAGACTAAGGGAATTTTTGTTTTACCTCAGCATAGGCCTTTAGCTATACCCCTGTTCTTTCTGTGGTGGAAGATGTTTTTGCAGAGGCTTCCCTTAACCCTGATTCTTTACCTCCGCTCCTGTTAAACCGGACAGATACTATAGGGTGCCTGAAGCTCACAAGTATCTTTTAAAAGCCCTAGGGCAGATCCAGAGACAGTTACTCAGGGGCCTAAAGGGGTTAAGGCTTCTGTGGCTAAAAATCCAGTGCCTCAGGACAAAGAGGCAAGAGCTTTAGACAGATGGGGTAAGAAAGTGTATACTTCCTCAACTTTAGCTATGAGGGCTTTAAATTGTCAATTCCACATGCTGAGATATCAAATCTATCTCCTTTCACAGTTAAAGTCTAAGGTAGATGCTCTGGCAGAAGGTATTGAATGTAAGGAGTTACAAGATCTGGTACATGTGTCTGAACAGGTGGGTAAGCATTCCTTACAATGTGGTTTTGATGCTGTACAGGCCTCTTCCAGGGTGGCTGCCACTGGTACTGTCCTTGGATCAGAATTTAGCTGAACATGTTAAGTCAAGGATCTTGGATGCCCCTTTACAATCTGATGTGTTGTTTGGTTCGCCTGTTGAAGCAGTTTTAAAGAAAATGGAGGACAAAGCTAAATCTATGCACACTGTTAAAGATTTTTACAGGTTCAACCACCAAAGTTTAGCAGAAACTGGCCAAGCAAGGCGTGGACATACCCTTCTTATGATTCCCAGTCTAGGGTAGGTCTAGGCGTGCTAGGGGCAGAGCTCAGGGTTCCTTTAGATCCAGGACAGGGGCTCACCTGCACAGTCTTCAGGGGAGGGCAGGGGTCAGCCCTTTCGTAGACAGACCCAATGACCTACCTTTTCAACTGCCAGAACCTTCCGTCTCGCAGCACCTTTAGGAGGAAGACTGACACTTTTCAAAGAGAACTGGAGTTTAATTACCCAAGACAGATGGGTATTGGATATCATTCACCACGGTTACAGATTTTATTTCCATACCTTACCACCGTTCAAGGGCATGCCAGATATTCCGCCCAACACAAATTGGAAGCTCACAGACAAATATCCATATTGACACAGATAGGGGCCATACAACCGGTGCCTATGGCAGAAAGGGGCCTAGGATTTTACTCGTCTATTCCTAGTACCAAAAAGGGGAACACGTGGAGACCAATTCTGGATTTGTCTATCCTCAACACCTTTCTGGACATCCCCAAGTTCAAGATGCTGACATTGCAACAGCTTTTACCCCTCCTGGGCAAGGATCACTGGATGGTAACTTTGGATCTCACCTTCATGTCCCTATCACTCTAGGCTGCAGGAAGTATCTGCTGGAGATTCACACTATCAATTCTCTGCATTGCCCTTTGGCTTATCCACTGCACCCAGAGTATTCACAAAGGTCCTGGCTCCAGTGATAGCTTTTTTCAGGCGGAAAGGAATACAGATTTACCCTTATTTGGACGATTGCCTGATTCTGGCTCAGGGCAAGGTCGAACTTCTACAGCATTTAAAGTATGTGATAACAGTGCTAAGATGCCTAGGGTATTCTGTGAACGAAACAAAGTCCAGTCTAGTACCCTCTCAGGACATGTGCTTTCTGGGTGTGAGACTGAATACAGCAGCCCAGATGGCCTTCTTGACCCCGGACAAACAAAAGAATCTTTCCCTTTACTTCCAACAACTATCACATCAGTCCGGGCTGACTGCAAGGACAGTCCTTCAAGCCTTAGGGTTCATGGCATCTTGTATTCTGGTGCTTCCCAATGCCAAACTGCATATGAGGAAGCTACAATGGTATCTCAAGAATCTATGGACACAGCACTGCCATCTGGACACTGTCATTCCAATAATACCTTGCATCCAAAAGGAATTCTTGTGGTGGGCTCAGCAATGTCACCTAAACAAGGGACTTTCTGTGAAGTCAGATTCTAACAACAGATGCCTCAGACAAAGCTTGGGGGGCTCATCTCAATGGAAAATGGATACAGGACAAGTGGCCTGCCAGACTACAACATCTACATATCAACCTAAAGGAGATGTTAGCAGTCCAGTTTGCATTAACAGCTTTCAAGGAATTACTTCTTCCAGGACAGGTGTTGATTCTAACAGACAACACAACCGTCATGTGGTACATCAACAAGGGGTACACATTCTTACCCTCTATGATGACAAGCAATCCTTATATGGGAAACTGCTCTCAGTCTACAACTGGATCTTCAGGCAAGGTTTCTGCGGGGTGCAGAACTCCTTAGCAGATGTGTTAAGCAGGCAAATCATGGATCCCCACGAGTGGAAACTGGATCCTCAGGTATTTCAGCAAGTAACAGTGTCATGGGAACACCAGACATAGATCTGTTCGCTTCTCCTCTAAACCACCAGCTGCCAAAGTTTTGCACAAAAGGATACACCAGGCAGCTTGGAAAGCGGATGCTCTTTCTTTCAGTTGGAAAAATCTTCATGTATCGCCTTTCCACCACTTCCTCTACTTCTAAGGGTTCTGCTAAAGGTAAGCCAGGACAAACCAAGAATGATCCTGATAGCTCCAGATTGGCCCCGACAGCATTGGTACCCACTACTGAGAAATCTAATAAGGAAACCACCGTGGCCCCTGCCTTTGATTCCTCAACTGTTATCTCAAAAGGACGGTCATTTACTCAATGTCAAGCTTCACTCTCTTCATCTCACAGCATGGCATATCCTGTTTTAGCTAATAGCAGGGCTCAACTTCCTCACCAAGTTTTGAATGTGATTATGGAAGCTAGGAGACCTAGTACAAGGAAAGTGTATGACAAGTGGAAGAGATTTTTGCTTTGGAGTGCAGCAAAGGGTGTGGATGTTTCTGAGCCTGACTTAAGTGTGGCTCTTCTATATCTTACTGAGTTATTGGACAAGGGTTTGTCCTTCTCTTCCATTAAAATTCATGCTGCAGCAATTTCAGCTCACTATGACTGTGATCCACCTTTGTTTTCTCATTCTTTGTTCAAGCAATTTCTCAGAGGGCAAAGAACATAAGACCTCCACGAAGAGCTCCTACTCCAGCTTGGGACCTCAATTATGTGTTGGAAAAGCTCACTCTGCCACCTTTTGAGCCTGCAGCTACGGCTGAGTTAAAATATTTGTCATGGAAGACTGCTTTTTTGTTGGCCATTACCTCTGCAAGAAGGGTTTCTGAATTGCAGGCCCTTATGGCTGTTGAGCCTTTCTTGATCTTCCATAAGGATAGGGTATCTTTAACCCTTCCTTTATGCCTAAGGTGGTCTCAAGTGTGTCCTTAAACCAGTCTATTCATTTACCTACCTTTTATGCAGACCCCCAAAACAGGAGGGAAAAGATCTTGCATACTTTGGACGTGCACAGACAGTTACGCTACTACTTAGATAGGACTAAGGGTTTCAGGCAGTCAGTTGTTTGTTTCTTTTGCTTTAGGTACTCAGGGCAAGCCTGTGTCAAAGCAAACTCTTTCTAAATGGATTGGGTTTTGCATTTCTTTTTGTTATTCTCAGCATGGCAAACAGATCCCAACAGGGATCAGACCTCATTCCACTAGGGCTACTGCCACCTCTACAGCCTTTCTAAGGGGAGTGTCAACTAAGGACATTTTGGAGGCAGCTACTTGGAGTTCAGTACATACTTTCTCTAAGCACTACCACCTTCCCCTCTACTCTAAATCTAGGGCTGGGTTTGCCACTGCTATTCTACAGGGCATTTTGACAGCTCCTGCTTCTATTTGATTTGCCATCCTCCCTTACCTCTGCTTTGGGAATCTACCCAAGTGTAAGGACTGCAGCAATGTGAGATGAAGAACATAGTACAGTTTTGTACCTACCATAAATGTAGATGTTCAAGATCCACATTCTCCGTCCCTCTGTGTTTAGGGGTGGTTGTGTGGTTAGGTTACTACTTTATTAGATAATTGTTAGAAGTTGTACATAGTTTGGGTGTGGGGTGTTTAGTGTTTGGTAATTTTTTGATTTTACCCTGTTTAGGGTCTTCTGACATCTGGGGCAAGAAAAGACTGAGGATATGACGTCGGTCATGCGCATTTATACCCTGGCGTCCTGGCGTCAGTTTAATGCGCCATGAGCTATACCCAAGTGTAAGGACTGCAGCAATGTGGATCTTCGAACATCTACATTTATGGTAGGTACAAAACTGTACTTTTTTATGCTACCCAGAAAAGTTATATTTCTGCTCAGTAAAATTGTGTCTCTCCACAGGTAAAAATCAGTAATCTTATTTTTATATATGCACTTGTATAGTTACATACTTCTGCACTGTCCCTGAAAGCCATATCTGTCTCAAGTTATACTGATTCTTCACACATGCACACACACATACTGACAGTGGCCTTGACAAGCCAAATCTATCAGAAGATACACATACATGCACACATGAAGTACATGCTTATCTACAGGAAAATTGGAAGAATGACAATTTACCTACATTATGTCTTTGGTATGCTGGTGGAAACCACAGCACATGGATAAAACCCACAAAGATACCAGGAGGGCATGCACACTCCAAAAACTTAACCAAAGCTGTGTGCTGTGAGATGTCAGTGTTACTCACTGTGCCACTGTATCAATGACTATTTACTTTCACACACATCCTGCTCATGCTAAGGCATTGGAGATAGCCACTTATGTGCAGTGCTGATCCCTGTGATGGATAGTGATAGAAATTATGGCCAACATGTTACTGTTAAATACATACACTGTCCCTCTCCCCACATGCATAAGCCATATCAATACTCCTTACACTGATAAATACATGGGCACTACTCCTGCAATGCCATGTCAATGATTACTGTTTAGCAGGGATCACACAGCAGCATGGGTAAGTCACGTTTATTCATAGATGGCCTCCATACTCATCACTTGCATCCACTTTATTGTGTATACCTTAGATGTCAGGCTGTGGCAAATAAATAAAGGTCTCAACAATAAAGCATTCCTGCTTTCTTCACACAAAAGCACATTTGTCTTGCAAAGCCATATCGGTGACTAAACTCAACAAATGACAAGAATGCCAGTTAATTTAATTCATAGATAGCTCCCACTCCCACCTAGAATGTATAGGCACTTTTGCATGCATTTCAGACAGCGAATTGTGATAAAAAAGATGGCCATATAATGCATTTTAATTTGCTCTATACATAGAGTAGCCACACATGTATTCTATGTAGATTCATGTGAATTACATTAATTCTGCAAAGCCAAAGTGATGAGCAAACAGCAGTTCTTCATGTTCCTCCATGGACAGCCCCTGCGATTACAGCTAATTTATCTGTGTATTCAACTTAGTCAAAGATGCAGGTACAAATCCTAAAATAATGAGGGAAACAAAGGCCCAAAATTAGGGACAGATTTTAAGTATTTGGAAAGTTGCTAGAATAACAGGAATTATAATAATTAATAATTACAGCCACCTAAAACAAAGTTCACTCCTGTCTGTATACAAGTGCAACCTGGATCTATGGATAGGAAACAGAAAATGTAACCCCCTGTACTGACAGAGGCAGCTCCTAATTTTTTTTATCCCATGCATATGTCCTCTCAAATTATCTGTGGTATGATCCAAGTTATTCTTATTAATGGTAATATATACTAATCAACCATAGTATGGGTAAGGCCAATTTCTTACCAAATAGGATAGGTTAATTCAATAAAAAAAGGGAATTTGGCTAATCTTAAAATGGCCCAAAAAAGGCTGCAAGCCTAATACTTACCTATGAACCTATAAAGATGTTTTTTAAGGATATAAAGTCAGAAACTCACATTTCTTTGATTATTTAGCTAGTACAACCCTCAATGACTAACGATTAAAATATATATATATATATATATATATATATATACACTGAGCAAACCAAAAAAGAAGTTACTAGAACAACAGACTTTCCATCAAGGTGTGCTTTCTGGACAATGAGAAATACAAAACTTTAATACATGGCATCACTGGATGACTGTTATTCACTTAAACATTAATAGAATGACATTGCATTAATATGCTTTTTCAGAACAAGTACTAGTATGAAACTCTAATGTCTAGCATTGTTAACATACTGTAATTAAGCTCAGAGATTTACTAGAAAAATCAATGTTTTTTATGAGGGACAGAACAAAAAAATTAGTTCAGAGGAATGGGGGCAGTCTGTGAAATCAGGATCATTGGCAGTGGATACATTTTGCAAGACAGACTTGCTTGACAGATACTTTGTTTACTCTGCAAATGTGTTTACTGGTCATATCTAGTTGCCTGCCAGGACTAAATAATATCTTATACTCTTGCTGACTCTAGCAACTAGTATCGTCTACAAGGGCTACCAACTACTCTTCAATTAATATCTACAGGCTTTCTACTCCTTGGTATGTGATAATAGAGAGTAAACAAACTCTGCAAATTGATTAGCCAAGTGAGCATCGCACATGGCTAATCAACTTGTAGGGCATTTTACTCCTTAGAAAGTTAACGCCTCTCACAAAGTATGCTATTTAGTTAGTCACCTTTCTGCCCTTTATTTATGTGTAAGTATGTTTTATGTTTAGTTCCTTAAAATAAATACATAAATGTGGAAAGGTGCTTATAAATCACATTTTGTAATGCCAGTCATACTGGTAATAATGCCTCTATGCAGGACCAGATCCAGCACAGGGTGACCTAGGTAGCTGCCTAGGGCCTGGTGCTGGCTGAGTGGTCAGTTTGGCTATAAAAATAAAATAAAAAAAAAAAACACACCCTCTCAATTACATTCTTGCAGCACTGCCTCCCAATTACCCATGAGCTTCTCAGATTACCCATATAACTTCTCAAGAGAGAGGAGTGGTCTTTTTCAGTGTTTGGGTCAGGAGATCATACATTCAGCAGCAATTGAGTAAACCAAACATTAAGATTACATACATGCATCTCAGATTTCCCACATGGCTCCTCAAGCGAGAAGCACTCTATTTCAATGTTTGTGTCAGATTACCCACATATCTTCTTAAGTGAGAAGCACTCTTTTTTTTTTATTGTTTGGGTCATGAGATCATGCATTTGAGTGAGCCTGCAGTGTCTTTTGCATTTGAGTGAGAAAGGTGGTCAGGAGTTTGTTTTTTTTCCTCCAAATAGATGATGATTCTCTTAAAATGCAAGCACGTGAAGCACCTTCACATTCCAGACAAACACCTTTTCAGATCAATCATTCACTTATTCCTGCTCAGAATATCATCTTCTTCTTCTTTCAGCTTTTCCTGGTTAGGGGTCGCCACAGCGGAACTCCGGTCCGCTAATGATTGGCATTAGATTTTTACAGTGCCGAGGTGCCAGCTTGACGCCCAACCTTCAACAAAGGCACACCCATTTATGCATGTCTTTTGAACGCCACACGACCGCGAGGAGGACATGCAGACTCCACACAGATCCTGCTCAGAATATATAAGTGCTTTATTTTAAATTCTGTTTACTCACCATGTACAGTCTATTGCTCTCAACCTTCCACCTTCAAAACTTAAAACACTACCTCTCAATGTGGAACAAATAGGTAAAATGCGTAACACAAGTTCTTTTGATTAATTTATAGAATTCAGCATTATCTTCTATGGATTTCAGTTTTAAAAAAGTAACACACATTAAATGTATGACAAACCCTTTCTGCATGGAACAGTGAGGAACATGGACTTTTCAAAACTCAAAATGAACCTTGATTTTTTTGTAGGCACACAGGTGTGAACTACACTGTGTTATGTTACAACAGTCCTGGTAGAAAGTGCAGATGTGTAAGGTTTCTGAGCTGCTTCTGTAGTGCAGGGTTTGATTCCCTCGGCCTTCATAGTAAATGCTTTGCACTTTTGTCTTTTGAATTCTTGCACCCTTCACATATATGCTAATTAGCACTTTGCTATATGCTATTTGACTAGGAATCCTGTCATGAGTTTTTTCAATACATATTAGTTTCAAGGGAAGAGCTGTTTCTTATGCTAAGTCTGTTTTCAATGTAAGGCCGTTTTGTTTAGCAAATAGCTGTCAGTGTTTTTTGCTGTAAAATTTAAAATAATAGTTTTAAATTAAATCTACATTACTGTGGTCACTGTAAAAATTAAAAAAAAAATTATGTGCACTGAAATGTTTGAACAGTATTTTATGTTAATTGGGGAGAGATAAACAAGTAATGGAACAGTGGCAAGTCGGGGACCAGTCCATTACTTTGCCTATTTGACCATGATCCAGGTGAGAATAGCATCACATTATCATAGTAAATGAAATGATAGTGTGACACAAGCAGCCACATGGAAAAAAAAAAAAAGAAAGCCTAACAAATAAAAGCACCTCATACATTGTAAGTATTATTTTATTAAAAAGCAAATCAGAGACCATCAGTTTTAATGTATTCTATGACATGAATGCATATTCCCTACTGGACACTCCTTTAAATTGTGAAAGGGAAGACCAAATAGGTTTTGTAAGTATTTTTTTATTAAAAAAAAAAACAAATCAGACACAATCAGTTTTAACGTATTTTATGACATGAATGTATTTTCCCTTCCAGACACTCCTTTAAATTGTGAAAGGGAAGACCAAATAGGTTTTGTAAGTATTTTTTTTTTTATTAAAAAAAGCAAATCAGACATGATCAGTTTTAATGTATTCCATGACAAGAATACATTTATACTACCAGGCACTCCTTTTAAATTGTGAAAAGGAGGAACAGTTTGGGAAGTAGTGCCCCATACTTGAACAGGTCTCCAAACTAGAAAGTACCTAAAAAAACAGTATGGGTGAATGGAATGCTCCCCATAAGAATGGACTTGGCTAGGGGTGCCTTTCTGCCCTTTATTCATTCATTCATTCATTCATTTTCCCTAAGTAAAGAATTTGGGTATTTCTTTCCATAGAGAAAAAAGCAAATAAAGTCCAGAAATGTGTATCTAATTCAGTAGTACCCTAGTAGGGCAGGCCATGCCTAGTATATTTACATCTTTGAGGAATTTAAGCAGGTGCAGTGGAATAGTTGTTCTGGGTCACACTCTGCAGCTAGTCAAATGTCATTACTTTTGTTTTATTCTCCTTTTGTAGCTGTCTGCTGTCCTTTAACTGGAGGCAGAGTTTGTAAGACATGCTTGGAGTGCATTGACAAGACTACTAGAGTTAGTGTCTCCATTGCATGGTGGAATCATCAGTGTAATGTAGCCATGAAGCATCAACATTGATGTCACCAATCTGATTTGGTAAATATGAAGAGGAGATGGGAACCAAGGATGAAGTCCTGCACAACACTTCGTTTTACAACATATGTGGATGAGGTATTGTTTTACCACATAACTGATTTAGTTTGCTGAGTTAGATAACACACAATCTAGCATACAGAACTGTGATTATAGCCTTTCTAGAAGTAGTGACAGAGCAATCCATTTGATGGCCTTAGATAGGACAAAGTATATCACTGCTGCTCAGTCCTTATCTAAACAGGAGCTACAGATCAAGCACATCACTGCCTTCCTAACCTCATTAAGCAAATGACTTAATCACATCACTACCTTCATAACTTGTTAAACAAGCAAGTCAGTCACATCATTACCTGCATAAAAGAACTTAACACATCACTGCCTTCATAACCTGGTTAAATAAATTAATTGTATCAATACCTAAATAAGCTAGTGAAACAAATGACTGTATAGTACTCCTAAGTCACTGCTCCCCATATACACTCCTTCCTAAAAAAAAAAAAAAGGAATCCAAGTTAAGAAATAGTTAATGGTACATGTTGTGCATTCTGTGTGGCATTGTGCAGATATTTGTTGATTGCTCATCCTGTTTCTGCTTTTGGTCATTTGCAAACTAGCTAACTCCATTGGGCATAAGAAGCACTGTCTGATTAAATGTCTTGCTCAGAGTCACAAAGTAAGCAAACCCATATAAAGAATCGAGCTTTGTATCCTTGACTACAGGAAGCAGCTTGTTAAAAGCTCAAGAGCTTTATTCCTCTGTGCAGGCTGTCAGAGCATGTCCAGTTTATCGGTTGCTTATTTATTACATTTGTTTTTTTTTTTTTCCAGCTTTTATTTTCCCTGCTCACTGCTCTTAATAAATGATCTTCTTGTGTCAGTGCATGTGTACATACACAAATATACACATGTGCATATTGCGCATGTGTACTTAACACACACACACACACACACACACACACACACACACACACACACAATATATGAAACAGACAGTGTCAGTGTTCTATAATGCCTGCCAGAAACTCCAATAGCAACACATTTTCTGTGCCTTATGTAATTACTTCTAAAGATTAATAAGAAATCTCAACACTTACTCTTGTCTGGTAGTGCATTTTAAAAGCCAATTATTTTGTCACACAACTAATTAATGCCACACACAGTGTTAAATCTGGATCCGATTAGGCAACTAATGCAGCCTGAGGTTATAATTGGAGTCAGATTTTACCAGATCTATGCAATTAGTAACTCATCCTTAGAGGCTTTGTAGGTAAGAACATAGCTCTAGGAATAGATTCCTAAGGCTTTCAGTGTTTCATTCATGACATCACCTGTTGTGACTAACCTTGTGTACACATTTTCATCTATTTATGTGCAAAGTCTTTACATAGGTTGAATAAAAACCTGAGTATTTGAATCCTTTAAGCAAAGAATAGCCATCTCTGGACTTAAATAAATATAATTTTTCTTTGTTCTAATTGTGCACAGAAACTACTTTGTAGTTCTGTTCAGCTGAGCAACTCCATTTTCTTACTCTTGACACCATGGTAAAGGCCATCCAAACATGGATGCGCGCACACACACACACACACACACACACACACACACACACACACACACTCTACATTAAGTTACTTGCACTGAACTGCACCTTCTTGTAATTTGCTTACTGCTCCACATGTGCAATTCCTACCCATTTCTTTTTGTCTGCAAGCCTATCTATTCACAGAACCACAATAGTAGCTGTTCGTTGTTTTTTGGGGTGGGCTTCATCTGGAAACAATGTTTTCTTCTGTTAGAAAACATCTATTAATTATTTCAAGATTACACCATGACATATTACATTTCTGCAGATCATGGCCAATTTTGCCTCTTGCATTATCAGTGTCATGTTCCTTCCGCTAATTTCAAACACTGAACCTCGTGGTTCAAAAACTGTGTAGCTAGGTAGTCCTGTTTTTCTCGTTGTTGCTAATCTGTATTACTGCATCTGATTTTAAATGTACACCTGTAGTATTAATTTTCCTAGCTGCAAATCATGTATTTTTTGCCCAAGTCTGTTTATCAGACAGCAGGTCTTACTTTGACTTCTTATTAATTCCTCTTACAAGTCTCCAGACAAAGGTAGTGTCTCTTGTACTGTGCACATTCTTAATGTGTTGCTGAATTTAATTTGATTTTTATCAGGCTCTACTCAGTTATTTAGTTGACAAGTCTTATTTTTTCGTTGTGCCGATGCAGTTACTTAGTCCCACATCCTCTTAGTACAGCGCCAACCTCCCTGTATATTTGTATAATATTCTTAAGGATAGGGCATTGCTCAGGCTTATAGATGAGATTGTGTGGTTAGTAGTTGTGAAGAGGATAAGAAGTGGGATAATTCTAGCCATGAGAGTTATTTAAAGGCAAGGTACTGATGGGCTTTGTAAGAAATGTTTGTGGCAAACTTACAAATGCGTTAAAGCATTGTTCCAAGAAGGTGAGGTTTGGAGGTCTGCAGATTAACCAGGATGAAGACAGTGTAGATGAGAGATGGGAATAAGATGGTTGAAGCAATACATTTTCTTGCTTATTAAGTTAAAAATTTGACATCTGTATAAAGAACAAAGTCTCTGATGTTTTTTCTACGGTTTCTTTTATATGGTAATCAAATTTCAGATGTTCTTTTACATTGACTGCTAGAATCTTTCTATGGGATAGCAGTTCAGTCATGACACTGTTTGCAGAAGTTATGCTGAAGAGAGGTTTTTGATGAGATAGCTGTTTGGGGTGAATAGGATTAGTTTGGATTTTTTAGGGTTCAGGAACAGTTGAAAGCTGGTGAACCATTTTTCTACAGATGTGAGAGATTAGATGAACTACAAAATCTAACCAGGTAGATTTTTGCCAGTGCAGATAAGAATTGGGTCATCAGAATATTACGCAATGGCAACATGTTTGCTACCTGTATGGAGATTATTCATGCATTGCAGAGTAGGGGTCTGAGAATGGATTCCCTAGGAACACTAGGTGGTAGGGGGAGAGAAGAGAAGGAGAATGTGATGGAATATCAAGTCCTAGGCAGCCTAGTTTTTAATTTAGCTTGGTAGGGGAGACTTAATTTGGTAGGAAAAGTAATACAGCAGATGCCAGGCAGCCTTTATATCTATGTTAATCATCAACTGAGTAGAGCAGAGGTGATACTGTGATGTAGGCGGAAACCATGTTGTGTGTATTTATATGGGTGGGGGGAGTAGAAGGTTATGGTTAGTGAAGTATTTGAGTTGTTGGAATGGAATCAATTTTTCTAGCACCTGGATAAGGGCAAACAGTATAGCAATTAGTTTGTAGCTTTCCCTCCTTTATGTGGTATAAGGATGTAGGATTTTTTTCCATAGGGCTGGTACTTTATGTTCTTTGATAGACTGGTTAATTAGAGTGGATGGAGGATATGCTAAGGCATCTGCTGTCAATTTGATCTACTCTGCAGGTAATTTGTCAGGAGCTAGAGTAGTAGTGTTTAACTGGAGAAGTTTTCTGATAGTAGAGGTAGGAACAGGATTCAAAGAGAAAGATTTACCAATGGCTTTGTTAGTTGGGAATGGATGTACTGTTGTTGAGCTGGAATTTATTTTATTACTAAGGTGAGTATCTGTGTGAAATATGAGTTGAATTGTTCTGCTATGTTATCTTTTTGTGTGTTTAAGGACATTGTCATTTGGGTAATATGGCCAGGGTGCAAGAGATTGATGAGATGCAAAAATGTTTGACATCGTTTTGATTAGAGTTTTGGAGGTTTGTGTAGTGTGCTGTCTTGTCCTATTTTAATTTGTCTTTTCTTTTATTCTTAGGGGGTTTAAAGATTTGGAGATAGGGTTCAGCTTTATTTTTTATTTGGGATTTCTATACATTATCTCTCTGTTTAATGAGCACTTTAGTTTATTTAGGTAATCAAGGAGCTGGTTTATTTTTGTTTCTCATATGGAAGTGTAAGTTGAAGTCATTTAGGAAAGTTGTGTTAAATAGGGATACTGTTTCATCCAATGGGATAGTATGTAATGGTTTCCAGATAAGACGTTTTAGGTTTGAGATAAAACTGTCTTTATTGAAATGAGAGTTTGAACTGATGATAAAGTTGTGTGTGATCACTTCAGTATCAGGGAAGGAACGACTTGAAGTAATATTGTTAAGGGTGCTAGTCAGGATGCAGTCAGTCGTGGAATTGTGGGTTGAATTTTTATTGAATCTGGTGAGACAGAGATGGAGTTGAATAGGTTTATGACATTGTTTAAAGTATTATTATTTACTGTTTTCAAGCCAATGTTGAAATCCCCTAGTGTAATAGTTTCTTGTTGGAGCTTTGAAGAGGCCCAGTGGAAAAAATCTTTGGCAGTTAGAACATTGTTTCCTGGGGATAGGTAAATACCAATTATACATATAGAATTGTGGTTATTAAACTTAAGTGAGGAAATAAGGACTTCAACATTAGAGATAGTGAAAAGTAGTGAGACGGAGAGAGTGCTCCAGTGTGTTTTGGTATATTATGGCTACTTTGACACATTTTCTCTTTTTCCTGCTGATTTGCAGAACATTATAGACTGGTGGAAGAATGCTCTCATTCCTTATGCCTTGCCTTAATTAAGTTCCAGTTATTACTGTATCTGAGGCATGGCAGGGTGTCCATGCATGACATTTGGTTATCTTATTGTGTATGCTGGGGGATTTATGTTATAGACATGAAGGTCATTTGGTTTTGTTTTGTTTGGGAAATTAGCTGAGAAGAGGCTGTTTGGATATTGTGAGACTGATCTTTGTTTAGTGAGATGGGTCAGGGTTTAAACTGATGTCTCCACATTGATTTAATTTGTAGTAGAGATGAAGGTGATAAAACAGACACTTGATTTTAGTTTTATGATTTAGAACTGGTTTATGGATTATGGAGTTTATGTCAAGTTGAGTTCTCTTGAGTAAGTGGACTAAGGTAGTGTTGAATCTGTTTGCAGTTACAGAGGAAAATAAGTGAGTGATGATATGACAGTTTGAGTGCCAGAGGATGGTAGGTGGTAGATGTAAACAGTATACTGCACAGATGTGAAGTGTAGTAATATAAGAAAGTGAAAGTTTAGCATTGTTAATAAAAAGAATGCGAGAAAAAAAGAGGGACATATGAGTGCTGGAACTTGAGAATGGCTATGAGAGTAGGTGTAGTAGCAAGTGGAATAAAATAGTGTGAGGTGCAAACTGTAGAAACAAATATTTCTGTGGATATGCGAGTGTACGATAGAGATGCTAATGGTTGAGAGGTTAGAGAATGGAGGAGGATATGCAGAAAAGAAATGGACTGTGTGGTATATGTGGATGGCTGAAGGAGAGAGGTGTACAAGTTGTGAGGATCTGGCAGATTATGGTATAGATAAGTCAGGTGGAGAGTTGAGGAAATGGGGGACAGCTGAAGGGTATATGTTTAAAGAAGAAGAAGTTAAGATAGTGATGATGTATATGGTCATTTGGAAAGGTGGACTGTTAGACAGTGAGTTTGCATATAATTGGATGTCATAGTTAAGAGTGACTAATAGGTTGGTAATGCAGTTGTGGGTGGGTTGATGCTGTGGAATGAGGGAAGAGTGAGATGGTGTGTGGTGATTGGTTCTTTTTATAGTGGATAGTGGAAGCAGAGTAAAGGTGAAAGCATGCAAGTCATACTGTTTGCCCAAATTTTGAATCAGTTTTCTTCAAAATCTAAGAGAAAGGCAGAAAAGCAAAAGCTAGGGGCAGTCAAAAGGTTGCAGTAATACTAATAAAATGCCTTTAATATCGGTTTAGCTAAATAAAGTTATGTTAGGGAAATATTCAGGGACAGAAAAAAAAGTATGGAGATTTACATCCTGTCACAATTCCACACTATCAATGTTAGAGAAAAAAACAGTGCAACGAACGTAAGATCTTATTTAATTTGAGGAACAGGACTTTTGCAGTGTTGGTGATGATGATGGTGTCTCTGCTTGTATATAATATCAGTGTTCTATTTGTAGAAGAGAAACAGCTGTTTCTACTTTTCCAATCAAATAAATTACTGTACGTTCTTAATTAATTTGATGAATTGCACTTCTGCAGGGTTACATTGATTGGGACATCTCCACCTGTATATAGTGTCAGCATTCTGATTGTGGGAAGGAAACTGTTTCTAAGTTTCAAATCAGAAAAAATGTCTTGTTTAGAGGTTTATGGCTGGACAGACAATCACTACTTTCATTTTAAAGTAAAGGTAGGCTACTGACACCAGCAAAACTCAAAATAACTATTCAAAATAATCCAAAACAATCCACATAGAAGGTGATAACTCCAGCTGCACTAGATATAACGCTTGCTATTTTGCTACTAATTTTATTCACAAGCACTGATTGTCTACACCCTCTACATATTTCTAGTCATACAAAGGGAACATCACATTAGCCCCACAGTTCTGACCTATTCAAAAACTCCACCTGCATATGACAAAGCACGTCTTTCAGACTAGGAACATTGATGTCTCTCCATTTCAATATCTGTCTCTCCATATGCAATATCCCAAATAAATAAATACATTTTGCACAGTAAATAAACTAAACCATAAAGTTCTGCCAATATATTGCTTGCATACTAATGTGTAGAGACATAAAACTAAACTCAGGACCATTATCTGTCAACTCAACATTCAGACTATAGCAACCACTGAAAATACATTACATAAACTTAATGAGTATAAATAATAAACTGGAAAACCTACATCCATCCATCCATCCACAACCTCTTTTTCCCATTTTTGTACATGAGGATGGGGTGTCACTTCAACAGTGAAAACCATCTAGAGCCAAGATGTACACTGCCAGTTGGCTAGTTGAATGTAAACTAGATATCTTGACATTCTACCAATATCTAAAATCAGTCACTGCTGAAGAATAGATTGTATTGCCAAGATACAGTGTAATAAGAACAGAACAATGTTTGCTGTAGTTTGCAACTAAAAAAGCTGGTAGTGTAGCACCTATACACTCAGATCATATCTACATCTCCAGATATCACTTAATTCCTAAATTTGACTAATCAAACCTGCTCATAGCCACCATTCACATATATTCTCACAAAAATTGAAATACCTGCTAGATATAGCCCCAAGTACAATCCCTAATAATATAAACACATTGAAAGAAATACTATTTTGGCTAAACAAAACCCTCACCCAAAACATTAATTAGGGAACATGAACATAAACTGATCAAATAGTAGAATAAAGAAAAACAATTTTCTAAAGCATTCTAACATAAACCTGTATGGGCTGCATCAACTAACAGAACAACCAGCAAGATGAGATATGTTAATAGGAAATAAAAGCATTCTTGATTTCATCCTTAGTAAAAACCTTAATCAAATAATCAGTAGTAGAGTTATACAAATTATGTGAATAGTCATAACTCAACCTGTATCATATTGAGAAATTCAAAAATCCAATAAAATGTCAAATATAAATATCAAGGAAACCTAAAACATTCTACCCCAGAACTATTCAACTTATCCGTAAAGCTATGTAAGGGGCACTACTAAAAGAACTGCCATTAGATGACAATCTCACACTCGTGAATGACACGTTTCTTATCTGTTTTAAACTCCTTAGCTCCATTATGTGAAGATTTGAACATAAATCTGCACCATCACCATGGCTAATAACACATTTGAAAATAAGACTGACACACACACACACACACACACACACACACACACACATATGGATCTACCTGACAACACCGACGCACTACAACACCGACACCACATAACCGAAAGTTCACAAACACGAAACCTCACATGCCCGACACACCACAATCCCGACAATCAGCAAACAAAACAAATCCCCTGTCCAAAAAGCACACACACAACACAAGCACACCAAAATCCTTACAAACCCACACTAAACCTTACATGCACAACTATCTACAACCTTAACCTAAACCCTAACCCGAAGGTCCGTCACTATCGCACACACACCTAACCTGCGCCCTAACCCTAAGGTCCGTCACTATCGCACACACACCTAACCCGTGCCCTAACCCTAACTCACTTAACCCGCCCCTAACCCTAAAGACTGTCACTATCACACACTCACCTGACCCGCGCCCTAATCCTAATTCACTTCACCCACCCCAATCCCTAGAGTCTGTCAATATCGCAGACTTACCTTACTAGCACCCTAACCCTAACGTCCGTCACTACCGCATACTTACACAGCCTTTTAACATGTCGGTGTTCTCAGCGTCGGGGTTTTCATCCGTCGGTCATCCCAGTTTTCGATCTTCTGGTGTTGGTCTTCTCATCATCGGAGTTATCAGCTTTCAGCGTTGTCAGGTAGACCCACACATACATATATATATATATATATATATATATATATATATAATGTATAGAGACTTTTGAGAAAAGATAGAGCAGCATCATCTCTACAAAACTCTTAGAAACCAAGTCAAAATACTGTTATCACATAACAGTGTGTTCCTATGAGCATCTCTCAAAACAAATCCTAAACTTTTCTGGCAGTGTTTTAACAAATTACTAACACGTGGAGAAAACACCACCAAAGCCAATCTCAGACAAAACTCATTGTAAAGTTGCCTACACACTAAATGTCCACTTCATCAAATCAGCTATCGCTGTTAATAACGTGCATCACTCTTCTTCACCCTTACATGACGATTGTAGCAACTATGCAAATTTCACTCTACCTGCAGTTTACATGGACAACAGCAGAAGCTACTCCAATAAATAAAACCTACCACCTTAGCACCAGACAAGTTTATCAGATGAATATTTATGAAGTGCTGTAGAAGGAATAGCTTACCCTGTAGCTATTTTCAAAAACAGAACAATATTGGAAACCAGTGCCCCATAACTGTGGGAAAATCAGGTATAATTCCACTCTACAAAGGTGCAAACTGAGTAATGTTAAAATTTCTTGGCTGATTGTTATTGTTACCACTATCAAAAATACTTAAATATATTCTTAAACAAATTGTTGTCCACCTCAGAAAGAACAGTTTACTTGTTCTAACTCAATATGGCTTTTGCCCATGATATAGTACTGAAACTGCTCTGCTTACATTCCTAAACACAGTAAACAAATTCACAGAAATGATGAAAATACGTAGTCTTCATCTTCATAGATGTATCCAAAGCATTTGATGATGTATCTCTTAACCTACCTTACAGAGACAAACTGTTCTAGACTTAACAAAACACAATAACATGGTTCTTATACTATTTGAGTAATACATTACAGACTGTTTGCTGGCAGGATTCTTACTCGTCTTACAAAAAAAAAATCACTGTAGGTTTCCCTCATGATCCATGCTAGGTTTTCTACTACTATTTAATATCTTCATTAATGATATATACCAAAAATTAGAGTGTGCTTCTACTGTCCAATATGCTGATGATTTGGTCCAAATATTGTCAGCTACCTCCCCCGCAACAATTGCACATCACCACTTAGCAGACCCTTCATGACATTGAAAGATGTATCCTAGATTCCAATTTGCTTCTGAATGTAAAAAAAAAAAAAACAAAATAAAATAAACAAGTAAATAAACAAATAAATAATTAAACTAATCCTCTTCATATGATTCTGTAAAACTCCATTTTCCTAGTATATTAAATATCCAACCAGCAATAACCTGGTAAAATCTCTACTTTTACTAGAACCTTGAACCAAAATTAATTACTTATAAAAAAAGCAAAAAAAAAAGCAAAAAGAAAAAGACACCCACACATTTTTGGAATGTCTATACTGTGTTGCTGTAGTCGAACTATTACAAAATCTTCTACCAGACTAAGCTAAAAAAACAATACAAAACCAACACACAGATAACCTCCACGCAGATGTAGGAACTCAAGCAGAAGGAATTATATAAAAAAAACAGTTGTTCCACACAACGGAGCTGAAACACAGAAAGTAATCCTTTTATTGTATTGGGTAAGCACTTTCACGGATAAAATTCAATAAAAAAATCAACACTACTAAGAACAAATGCATACATAGAAATGTATGAAAAAACCTGACCGGAAATAATAAGAACTAGCAAGAGGGGAGGGAATATAAAAAATCGGACTGAAGCAGCAGAACAAAGATGGATTCTGCGCTTACAAGCAGATAAGCCACCTGGTTTGAATATCAAGGTATCCCTCAAACCATTTTTAAGAGCTAGATCATTAAAACATTGAGTCTAACACAAGCAGCTTTTTTTGTTATAATTAGTTTGTGTAGACAGATAATTTCTTATATATATATATATATGTGTGTGTGTGGTAATGTTTTCTATTCAGCCATTTCTATGAATAAGTCATTTTTATGTAATTAATTATTTTTAAGTTAGGATTTTATGTATACACTATTACGATAGTTATCATGAGATATATTTTTTATTTATTATTTTTTATTTTATTTCAGAGACTTAGAGTTTTAAACTGTCAGGTTTTTTCATACATTTCTATGTATGTATTTTGTTCTTAGTAGTATTGATTTTTTAAATTTGTCATATCTTTAAGGTAATTAGTATAGGTTAATTGATTGGTCACATGTTTTTGAATTGTATATTTCAGTCAATGTGCGTGAATTTAATTTATATGGTCTGAAGAAGCGGAATTTTATCCGTGAAAGCACTTACCCAGTACCATAAAAGTATTACTTTCTGTGTTTCAGCTCTGTTGTGTGGAACAACGTTTTTTTTTATATAAGCTAAAAAACCTTCTTATTAAAAATTGGTGCTTATGTAAATTTACTCAAAGTAACACACACCTTCCATCACCAAATGTGTCAGTCATAACTATGTCATCTGGTGCCCCCCTCACTAAGGACAAAAAAGCAAACAAGAAAAAAATGGCTTCAAAATCCTACAAGACAACAGTCTGACACTACCTAATATAACATGATGGAGAATTTGCCAAGCTAAAAAGGTGGTGATATATAATTTTGTGTAAACTATTTAATACATTCACCAGAAGAATCCACATCATGACCTCTAGTATTGTCAGTTTGTAATGGGATTCTGAAGGTTAATGTTTGCAGTTACAGATCACAATTAAATTTTATGTGGCATATACTTAAACTATTCTCAGCTAGAGCGTCTTCTGCTTGGAGACATGCGTGAATGGGCATACCTTCATTGATGGTTGTGCATCAGGGCTGGTAATTTGGGACGTAAAAATCAACTACCAATCATTAGCGGACCGGAGTTCTGCTGTGGTGACCCCTAACCGGGAAAAGCTGAAAGACACAACAATAACAACAACATTATTAACAGATATTAAACTGGGAAACCATTTTAGCAAGTACCTTCATTTACAGGTAGTTCATGAATAATGACAAGATGTCACCAGTTCTGCAAAGGAGGATTTATAGCTTAATGTAAGTGTGCATGAGAAAAAAATGATTAGATGATGGCCAGAGAGATCATAATCAATTTTCTGTTTGCAGGGTTATTTATTTATTTTTAATTAAAGCAAGAAAGATATACACTACAGCTTTACTGCTTCAGGTAGAAGATTTGTCAATGCAGACTGTAGCATTTTGGGGTATTGAATATTATATGCAGAGGAAACACACAAAAGGGCTCGAAGTGTAGTTGTTTTATTGGATGAGGGCTCAGTAGTCAGTTTTCTGTATTTCTAGCCCTGGTATAAATTTTACACATTTGCACAGAGCTGCTCACGGTGCTAGTGCCCTGTATAGATGCAAGCATGTAGAAGCACATTCTCCCTTTAAAACTACCCTTAAAGCGGTACCCTGTAAAGCAGTAAATATGGAGCAAATACTTGCATTTCACACTGACAAGCTTAGAGCAGCTAGTTGCACATTGAGTGGCAATACTGTTAATTTTAGTATTTTATAGCCTAGTCTGTCTCCAATTCCCCTCTGAAAGAAGCACCCTTAATAACTTTCTGTTAACTCTTGTATGCTACACCTTTGTAGCTCACCAATTAGGGGACCTGACAACGTGGATATGCAATTTCCTAATTTTCTGCAGCCAGCCTGGTAGATACTGATATCTTGAGACAATGTAGCAATTGTTTCATGTTTACTGACAACCACTTAATCCTTAAAGTAACAGATACAATATGTGAGAGGTATATATGCACAATATCACTGCTGCTAAGCTCTCACATGAAAGCAAACATCAGGTTGTCAAAACCACGCACACAGCCCTCCTCTCACACAGCACACAATGCACACACACACAGAGACCAACATATGCTGAGGCACTTAAAAGCAATCTTCCTAAACAAAAAAAGACCTCATAGAACACACATCAGCAAAGATTATCCTCAGCAAACCCAAAAGCTCTCAATAAAAGCAACACCTAAAAATATACGTACAGCCTCAAACAGTGGAGCCCTAAATACAAAGCCAAAAGGACAAGCAAACACAGTCCCCTGGACTCTGGTAATAGGGGACTCCATTGTAAGACATACTGATGCTCCTCTAACCAGGCTGAGTAAGGAAAAGATAATGGCTAGTTACCTATCTGGAGCTATGATCTGCCACATTACACATGCACTCAAGTCACTGCACCACAGGTACCAGTACAGTTCCATCATAGTCCATATAGGTGTAAATGACTTGAGACATACCTCCCTAGACTAAATGATGAAAGACATTATAGAGCTCTCTGTCTACGTGTCTCAGGCTGGTATGATCTTAACATTATAGATCTCTCTGATTATGTGTTTCAGGCTGGTATGATCCTAGCATTAAGCAGCATATTACCTTCACCAAGAATGATGTCCCAGTACCAACAAAAGATGATGAATTTTAAAAAAATGGCTGAGTTTCTGGTGTCATTCTAAGGTGATCCAGTATTTGTCAGCATGAGAAGACATGGTTAACAAACCATGTTGCTTTGCCAGGGAGGGTTTGCACCTGTCCCTTCTAGGCTTTCAAATACTGGCTAAAACTTTATCCTTCCCCATAGAGCTCTTTCTAGGCAATGACAAATTGACAAACCTACCAATCATCTCAACTGAACCTCAAGGTGCTACTGTTCAGTACTAGAAGCCTAAACAAAAAGCTGAACTCCCTCCAAGCCCTCCTCATTCTCAAGAATATAGACATGTGTGGTCACCAAGACATGGTTTAGAGCTGCAGAGAGTACCATGGCTGGCAGTGCAAGGTTTCAGCGCTTTCCACACTTTTAGACCAGTAGCTGCACAGACAGGGACTAAAGGTAGCGGTGTCTCAATATACATCAGTAACAAGTATACCTCTAGGCTGGTTAAACAGGGTGATGAACTGGAATTTCTCCATGTGCAGGTCACCATAGATAAAATCTTGTACCATATCCTAACAAGCTATAGGCCATCCTCTATGTTCTATGAAATTCATAGCACATGCTGTAAAACTATTGGAGACACTCACCATTCAACCTAACACCTTACTTATGAGGGACTTTAATTATCCTTCCATAGACTGGGAATCCTACATGGCCCCAAATCTTCAGGCACAGAGATTCTTAGAATTTGTAAATACAAACACCCTTAACCAGTTAGGATTTACACCCATGTTGCCCGTTCGATTCTCAGTTACAGCGTCTTCTGTATGGCGATATGCGTAAATGGGCATTCCTTCATTGAAGGTTGTGCGTTAAGCCTGACAAGCCAGCACGTAAAAATCTACTGCCAATCATTAGTTGACCGTTGTTCCGCTGTGGCGACCCCTAATCGGGAAAAGCCAAAAGACACAAACAAACAGAGCTTCCAACATACTGGACCTCGTACTCACAAATATGGAAGAATGCTGCACCACCCTCAATGTCATGTCCTCTCTGGTAAGGTCTCACCATAAAGCTATCTCCTTTAAAATCAAAATCAACTCATTAACCCCAGTAAACCAAGTAACACTTGGGAACTATTCCAAGGCAAACTACCTTTTATGAAGAGATAGTTTGTCAAAATGTAATGCCTCTCCAAATCCAGAAAACACAACAACCTGTGCTGAATTGTTCACAGAAACTCTGTACAATCATGTCAGTGGCTGCATGCAGACGGCTGTACCTGCCAGAAGTAAGCCCAAAACTAACTCCAAAAACAAACCACCCTGGTGGCATCCCAGATTAAACAGGTTATACAACAACAGATAAAAACTGATGGTTAAAATCAGGAAGTGTAACTTCCACAAAGATAAGAACTCTCTCATCAAAATAAAAGGGCAGCTAAGAGGGCTTATTAAGTCCAATAAATCTAATTTTGAGGTCAGATAGCCTCCCAGGCTGGTGTACTTAACTGGTGGTTAATGATGCCACATTCACTGAGTTGGGGGCAATATAGTGAATCTTCTGGCTGACAAATTCAGTTCAACTTTACCCCCTACTCACCCCCAGCCACCTCCAAAGAAATATCTTCAAGCATAACCCCTCCAACTATAGAGAGCATATCCTTGCTGCACTCACTAAGGTCATGAACACAGCCTCAATAGGCCCCAGCCTCCTGAATAGTCTAAAACATGGCCTATCAGGGCCACTGGGTTGCTATTTAACTATAGTCTTAAAACAGGCTTCATGCCATAATAATGGAAATATGCAGCAGTCATCCCTCTTCATAAAGGCGGACCATCAATAAATCTCAGAAACTATAGATCCATTATTCTGACTAGTCTTATATGCAAAGCCATGGAAATAATTATCATGGAAATGTTCAACAAGATATAGGAGACTTTCAGACACTGGATCCATCCCAGTTTGGCTTTGTCAAAAGAAGGTCATGCTTACTGAACCTTTGAGAAGGTCACAGAGGCAATGGATGAGGGTAAAACAGTCCATACTGCATACGTTGACCTGGCTAAGGCATTTGATATAATACCCCACACTGGCATTGTTTACAAACTTATGGAATTAGGCATAAACTCATATATAACATGCTGTATAGCCAGCTGGCTCACAGATAGGACCCAGGAAGTTAGGACTGGTGATAACATGTCCTGAAATAGGCCAGTCACCAGTGGAGCCCCTCAGCGCTCTGTGCTGGGCCCGCTCCCCTTTGGCATCTACTTCTCAAAAGTCAAGGCTAATGTCAAAGGCCTCTGGCTGACCATGTTTGCAGATGATTGCAAACTGGGAGCAGTTATAGAATACCCCATAAAACACTAATATCTTACAAGATGGTCTAACACAGACAAATGACTGGTGCCAAAGCCATGGCTTAAAACTCAGTGCAAAGAAATGCATTATAGTACCTTTTGGTAAGTCAGCCACCCCAGGAAACTTCATCATCAATAAAGCACCCCTAAGAGTTGACCCATTATTCAGGGATCTGAGAACACGTAGACAGTGACCTGATCATTGACCAACAGGTATCCAAGGTATTAAGGAAATCCTTTTATGTTGCTCAACATGAATGTAAGCGCATGACATCTAAGTTCAGTGAAGTCATTGTGCCACTATATTTGGCCATCATCAGATCCATCATTGAATAGAATTCCCCCTTCAGTATGTTTCTGACCAGACACATTCAGCAACTGGAATGTCTGCAAAGGATCCTTACAAAAAGAGTACAGGGCATAAACACAGAGTACTATGCAGATCGCCTCAAAGACCTGTCTGTATAATCTATCTCCTACAGACTACTAAGAGGCAATCTACGTCTGGTGTACAAGGCACCCCTGGACCCTGCTCTGATGAAACATTTGCACATCTGCAAAACAAACAGCATCAGAACTACTAGATCTAATTATCTAAATTTTGCTTGCAACATAAATATGACATGTTGGAGATTTATTTATTTTTTTATTTTACATTTGTTTACCGGGATAGTCCGACTGGATACATGTCCATTTTGAGCTGAGGCCCGGGGAGAAAAGCTCCACATAGTCAAACATACAAAAGGTTACACAAGATGTTAGAAAACAATTAGAATATATAAAAAAGTGGTAATATACCTTATGTACATTGGTTTAGAAGTGTTCCCTAGTAGGGACTCATAGTTCTCATGGACAGACATACAAAGGTTACACAAGAAGTTAGAAAACAATTAGAATATATAAAAACAGAGTGGTTATATATCTTATGTATATTGGTTTAGTAATGTTTCTTAGTAGGGACTCACAGTTCTCATGGACAGAGACAATTACAAGTAAGATTGTAACTCACAGTTAGTCCCTAGTAGGGACTCACAGTTCTCATGGACAGACGCAATTACAAGTAAGATTGGATACATAGCATGGTGATGTAGTTAGATGTTATGATAATTACTGATTATGCTATTGTTTTATAACTTAATCCAGGTTGGTACATGGGCATAGCCAGTTCAATTTGAGATACTCTTTGAGTTTTTTTTTAAGAGACTTTTGGAGGATTGTAGGGTTATATAGTTTGGCAAGGCATTCCAGGTTTTGCCAACAAAGTTGGTGAACAGGGATTCACCAGCTGAGTTATTAGCTTTGTGGGCTTGGACCAGTAATTTGTCAGCTGACTGTAGGGATCTCAGGTTGCTATATGGCTTAATATTTATAAGACAGGGGGTATCTTTAGGGTGGTACAGAACTTTGTGCGCTATTAAGAGTTGATTGAATTGAATTAAGTTGGGCGGTTCAAGCCATTATAGTTGTTTCAGGTTCTGGCAGTGTTGGGTTCTATAGGTGGAGCCAGTGGTGAATCTGTCAATATGGTTGTAGCTATGGGACAGCTTACTTAGTTTGGTTTTATTGAGGTTTGAGAATACAGATGAGGCATATAAAAGAGTAGAGAGTAGGTGTGATCGGGTGATTTCAGTCCTAGCCAGTGGGGTTAAAAGTGTCTTGTTTCTATACAGTGATTCAAGCTTCTTATTGATGGTCTGTACTGTTTTGTTGACCTGTAGGTCAAATTTGAGATTATTGTCTATGATAACCCCTAGAAATTTAGTGTGTTGATCTGGGGAGATAGTGGTGCCATTGTTAGATGTGACAGATAATGAAAGTGTGGCAGATCTAGTAGTGGGGGTGAAGAGTAGAAGTTTAGTTTTATTGGGGTTCAGTAGTAGGTGTTGGTTGGCGAACCAGTTCTCAATAGTGTTAAATGTATTTTGGATTAAGATTTGTAATTCGGATGGGGAAGTGGCTGAACAGATGAGAGTGGAATCATCTGCATATTGAATACAGGTAGCTTTAGGGATAGCAGTGTGAAGATTATTGATAAAAATAGAGAAGAGTAGAGGGCCTAGTATGGAGCTTTGAGGGATACCAAGTGTGAGAGGTTGCTGACTGAAGAGTTTGCCCTGCCATAGTACCACCTGTTGTCTACCAGTTAGGTAGGACTGGAACCACTGGATAGTGTGCGTGTTGAGGGAAATGGATTTTAGAGAAAGAATGAGAAGTTCATGGTTGACCATGTCAAAAGCTTTTGATAGGTCAAGGAAGAGGGCGAAGGTTAGCCTATTGTCATTTCTGTTATTGTTTATGGCATTAGTAAAGGAAAGGAGGGCTGAGGTGTTGCTGTGGTATGGCCTGAAGCCATGCTGGGATTTGGATAGTAAGTTATTCTGTGTAAGGTATTGCATTAGTTGCTTGTGTATACATTTCTCCATTATTTTGGCCAGTGGGGAAAAAATGGCAATGGGTCTATAGTTGGACATGTCTATTGAGCTGCCACCTTTATGGAGTGGGATAACGTGGGATATTTTCCAGAGGGAGGGGACAGCATTTTCGGATAAGGTTCTGTTGATAAGGATAGATATGGGATATGCAATGGCATCTGCAGCTATTTGTAGGTACTCTGCAGGGAGGAGGTCAGCAGTGAGGGTGGTAGGTTTTAGTTTTTTTAGGAGAATTTTGATAAAACTAGTGGATATTGGTTGGAGGCTAAATTTGGGGTGATTTGTGGATAAATTAGGCGTGTGGTTTAAGTTTGTGGAGGTTAGGTGATTTGCTATGGATTGGATTGTTTCGTGAAAAAGTTGTTATAAGCGCTAGCTATGGTCTCTGGAGAACTATGGGTATGGTTAGCCGGGATTGTGGTGGTAGAATGTCCTGGATGAAGTAGTTGATTTAAGCCTGCCCAGAACTTTTGGGGGTTGTTTTGGTGTTTTTGTAGGAGATTATGGTAGAAGCTTTTTTTTATCCAGTAAAATAGATTTTTTGTGTTATTCCTGAGTTGACAATATTTTAGATGGTCAAGTGGGGCTTTGGTTGTTCTCCAGCTAGCCCAGGCTCTGTTTCTAGCTTTGATTTTAGATTTGGTCTCTTTTGTGAGCCATGGTGCTGTGTTTGATCTAGATTTTATTGTACGGGCTGGAGCATGGGAATCAAGGATACTTAGGAATTTAATGTTAAAGTGAGCTACAGCCTCTTCTAATGTAGATTTTTTAGTTTTGACCAGTAAACTGTTTGTAGTTCACTTAGGAATATTGAAGTATCAAGGTTTTTTCTGTTTCTAACTGTTTTATATTTGGTGTGGTGAGGATTTCCTACCTTATGTTTTATGATATAGGTTAGAAAATGGTCGCTAAGGTTGTCAGGGAGAGTGCCAGCAGTATACAGTTGGGGTTGGTTGTTAACTAGGATCCAGTCCAGGATACTTTCCCTATTGGTCGGTTTGTTTATCCTAGTAGGAGAGGTTATGGTCTGTTTAAACCCAGATAAGTTTACAGGAGTGGGGGGCGGTTCAGAGGAGCAGAGGTGCCAGTTGATGTTAAAGTCACCAAAAACTATGGTTTCTTGGGGATAAGTAGTGGATAACCAGTACAGGATATCCTCTAGGGTATTTAAGTTGTTGCCTGGTGGAATGTATCCGCAGACGATGTTTAAACATTTGTACTGGTTAATCTGTAATTTGGTTATGAGGAGTTCAGCATTGTTGAAATGGGGTGGTTGAATGGTGTCTCTATTAACGGTTAGAGTCTTTTTGTAAAGGACTGCTATCCCACCTCCTTTCCTAGTAGCACAGTCTAACCAGTGTATATTATATCCTGGGGGTAGTAGCTCATTGTCGGTAGTACTAGGTTTTAGCCAGGTTTCCATAAGACAGATAATGTCTGGGGAGCGGGTTGCTAGGAGGGTGTGTAGGTTGGGAATCTTATTGTTAATACTTCTAATATTTAGGGGAAATGCTAGGAGGGAACTAGTGGGAGTAAAAAGGTGTAGCTTGACTGTGGGGGTTGTGGTAGGGGAGTGGAGGTTATTGGGTGTGGGTATGCCAGGGTTAGGATGAATATCCCTGTGTGTTATAAGGTTATAGTGACAGGATTTTCTAAGCTTTATGAGTGTGTTTATTAGTTTTATATAGTCTTTGTCTTTAGGATTGTGTTTTGTGGTTTTACAGGGGTGATATATTATTGAGGGTCATATATTTGGTTTTCTGGGGATGGCTCAGTGTTTGGTGTTATGTGTGTAGTCATGGGTGTCTGACCTTGTGGGTAGTGAATACCATAGTCAAGTATTTGTTCGTAGGCAGTAAGATGGTACAATAGAAACAGTATAGGCATTAGGGTAATTGTATTTTTTTACTTGTTTGCATTTTTGTTAAGGGGGAAGGCCAAATTTGATGATTGATTGTGCTAACAGGGTCTGGAAGTATGGAAGAGAAGAAAAATGGGTGTGGGGATAGGGTTGTTCAATGATTGGAATGGGTGTGGGGGGAGGGGTGTTCAGTGATTGGATCTTAGTACGAGGGAAGTGGCTGAGTGTAGTTTAAATGTAGGAGTAGTGGTGGCAGGTGGAAATTGGGGGCAGGGAGGGGAGCAGAGTGAGCCTGAGCACAGCGAGGGCAAGCAGAGCAGGGCTAACACTGACTCCAAGTATTTCCCTGGGCTTATGGTATGTTAAGGTAACATTTTGGCTGTATTTAGATTTGTTTCTTTTTACACCAAATTTTTAGGCTATTGTTAATCTATAGGTTATACACTTGCAGGATAAATTAATAGCTGCAGGGTATAATGTTCTGGACTATGTGAGGGAGTGCAGGGTGAAATTACTGTTGCAGCAGTTTAACCTATTTGAGGAAAAATGGGGGTGGGGAAGAGAGAAGGCAGTAGGAGTGGTTAGAGGGGGACCTTGATTGACTCAAGACACCACAGCAGAGGTACGTTTAATGTAAGGGCCTAAAACCTGCACTCAGCACTTAACATTATTTATGTTTAGCAGGAAAGACAGACCAACAGTATACACTTTTGAGGATTTTTACAAGAGTTACTTGTTCAATGTCAGACAAGTAAAACTTTGATACAGGAAATCTATGTTTGTGTAGAAAGCCAGAAAGGTACAAGGTATACCTGTAAAACGTAGGGTCAGAGACACTAATGTAAGACTCAGTGTACTTTAGTTACAGGGGAAGGAAGTAAACACTCAAGTAGAAAAGAGCCCTATGGCTGACCAAAATAGTGACTCACTTAGCTACACAAGCACTGTAAGAATAAGCTTAACAAATGTTTTTGTGTGTAACCTACCTGTTTAATTGCTGGGAGAAAAACAGTTTTTGTTGAGAGAGAGAGATACAGATATATATCCCAGAGAATTCCCTTTCTCTGGAACAGGCTCCCCATTCATGTGGAAGAAAGTCCCTCCCTAACCCTATTTAAGTGTAACTTGGGCCACTGGATGGGAAGTCAAAAATTCACTCTTGGTCTGGCACCCACACCTCTGACTTACTGAGGCAGTCAGTAAACCATGTCATAACCAACAATCACCCGTATATAAACATCTGAAATATATTACTTGTGATACACATTTGGGTTGCATGACTGGACTTATAATGGCCCTAGTGGTCATTACCCTAGTATACACCTATCAACCTATGCATATCTATGGTGGAGCACAAGGGTTTGGCTGCTGATCATAATGTATTTGTGGCTACCACTTTCTCTGCTGTATTTTGATTGTAGCAAGTTACATTTTAGCAAGCAGGTTTGCCCCAGGAGAGCCTTTTTTCATTCTCTGCTTTGAAAAGACCTTTTTCCCCCTCAACTTAAAATTGACAGGGGGTGGTGTGGGTGCATCAGGTAACCCAGATATGGTTCTGATTGTATGTGTTGTAAATATTGTAAAAATGTTATATTTCTAAGTATTTTTGTCTTTAAAAGTTTGTTAATGCCTGTGATGCCCCTGCACTGACCCAGTAATCAAGGAGGCTCAATTCTCACCACTAGCATCAGTGAGGGATGTACACATTGGGAGGATGACAAGTACACACACACAGTAAAGTACAATTTCCATTAAGAGCACACAGAGATCACAGTCATTCTGGAGCTGGGTACTCCCTCTTTCTCCAGATCCCCAATAAGACTCCCCACTGGCACGGCTATAGGGTTAAGATCTCAGCTGAGTAGTCAAGCCAAAACCACCAGCACCCTCTCTGTCTAACCAGTGCATCATGTCCCTGCCCAAGTAGCTGACATACACACACTCTGATATTTGATTTATATACAAACAGACAGATATTCCTGGGGAAGGCTGGCACAGGTTTACTAGCTATGCCCTCTTCTTCCCAGACTATCCCAGACAGATGACTATGCCATCAACCACCCTTATCAGCTACTATAAGGCCCTTACCAAAGGGTGACCAATTCTACTGTAACAATGTACTATTATTCATATAGTAAGTGTGACCAACAGCAAGGCTATTGGAGTGGTCTATACAGTGTTACCAAATACATATGCAAGTACTTTAAGAGCTTAAATATCTCTAAACAAACCAGCCACAATTAAAATGTTTAAATATATTTAATAATAAATAATGAAAGCACAAGACAATACTCAATAACTCAACACATTGACAGCAAAGTTCAGAATCACAGGAAATATTTTAAAACAACATTGCAGGACAGTCTCACATAAATACAGAAAACATCTAAACTAATCTTACTATATTTCTATCTATCTCTAAGAGAGATTATTGTAATCTAATACTTACTATTAGCAAGGCAGAAGTGCTGATGAGAGGATGTTAGATCCAAAGACAAATACAAAATGCACAGACTTTTTCTGAGAGATAGTTCTTAAATTAATAACAACACATTACTGCTGGGTCAACCGGATGACATCACTATTTGTCACTTGCCTTCAGTTCCCAGGCAAACAGATCCCAACAGAATTTAACATTTCTCTATGAAAAATACTTATCACTCAGAAGCTTGCCTATAACTGGAAGTTGTAAAACAGTTAAACATTTTTATATTTGAAACCTGTAATTGTTTCGGTTTCCAGTCAATAGAAAGAACTTTTAGCTGTAGACATCCTGTCTTCTTGCTGAAATAAACACAATCATAAAACTCTTCATTTATTTTCTCAGAGTTTATAAGTTAACTCTGTATGTTCCACCTTCTACTATGAAAACACACATTTGCACAACCATATAGTTTATACACATTTCTGTTCTTTTCCAGCAGGGTACACTGTGGTTATATTCTTGGCACTCAGTACATAACATAACAGTTCAACACACACTTCTGCACCAGTAGTTTAATATCTACATAACATATAGTTCTCTTACATTTGTAAGACAAGTATATCAATCATATTAATATTCACAAATTTATTATTTACAAAATTCCAGCTAGCTGGGCTGGCAGCCTCACAATGCCATTGTTCGATGTAAATATGTAACTAATACCATTTTCTTTAAGAGCAGTTGGGTAATGCTATATATTAGACAGAGAAGAAATCCCTTGATGTTGGATTAATAGGGCATAATGAGACCAATTATAGGATTTATTCTTCTTTGTTAAAGGGGCTTTTCTAAGCCATGGCAGATTTGCTAGAGTCTTGAGGGGGAGGCTCATTGTCCTGGACTAGAGTTTAAGTGGTGACTGTTGTTGTGCTTCAATTGTAGAGGGGTCTTCATTTCTGGAGAGCTATTTCCTGAAAGTAAAAATATCTCCTACTTCATAAAATAGGAAGCTGTAGAGAAAATTGTGTAATGAATGGGCGTGTAGCTGGATGCTCTAGGTGAGAAACTGGTTCATTTGCAATTTACAAGACATTCATCCTACCTGGACTAAAAGTTGATTTTATGTTTGGGCTTTTACTTCAGCAAGTGGAGAAATCAGTACATAGACTTTTTCAGTTGATGTTACAATATCTTTTCAAACATATGCTCTGTAACCTTAAATAAGGCAACTTGTGAACCAAATAAAAATGGTATTTTCAGTTACTTCTGTGGGCCTTGGCCAGTGTTTTCAAAATACTGCAGATGATAGTGGTGACTTATAATCCCCAAATCATTGTGCAGGCTTGGATAAGTTTGGCATAACCACAGTAGGGATAAAGTTTTTTTTTTTTTTAATAAGTACACCAGTATTGTGAGACTGTACTTTTGGCTGAGGTAATAGTCTTTGTTTCACAAGCTCACACTACCAGCTTGGGTGCTCATTTGTGTCAGCATTGCCAGAAGCTACTACTGGTGACTGGGCATGGTCTTTAATGTCATTATATGACATTATGACAATGACAGGCCCATTCATTACACAAGTTCTCTATTATCATTATATAACAATCAAAACCTTCTCAAAGTATACAAACCATTACGCACTCCTGGCCAACTCCTATTATCTTACTCCCTAGCATGGAAATAGAACTCCCTTCCTCCCCACATTCGAACTACACAATCCCCCACTACCTGCAAAAGCTTGCTGCATTCTTACCTCTCTTCCAAATGGGAATGCTCCTGCTCCCACCCCTCCTAATCTATGCACCTCACCTTCTACTTCACACTCTACCCTCCACTTTCACCTTCACTCCTCCTCCATCTTGTACTCTCCTCCACACCCTAACTCACCCTACCCTTTCTCACTTTCTCTCATCTCTTTTATCTCCCACTATTTAATTTTCCGAAGACTTAACCTACATAAAGCATTATTGCTATCTTAAACTAAATTGTTTTATTGATGTCCGTAATTGTTTTGTCTATAGTTTTATATATGTATTCACATGGAGCTTTTCTCCCCGGACCTCTATTGAAAAAGGGCTCAGTTTGGCCCTGTGGACTTTCCTGGTTAACAAACTGCAAATAAATAAAAAAATAAATACATTTTGTGTGGGGACTGGTGTATGTATGGGGACAGGGTAAGTTTCATGATGCTTTATGCACTGTATAAAACCATACCTGTCTGTTACAATACAGTTCGGCACAACAAAGAAATGGTGACTTGGCAATTCGCAGTGCCTTTATCTCTACGAAAATAAAATAAATTGCATAGAAATAAGCAGTCTACAAAAATGGTACTAACCTTATTTTTCTATGTGCTGAGATATGACTCTGGCAAATGAATGATGTGGCAACACTGGGAAGAAGTAGTTTAATTATACAGTAATCCACTCACAGGACAGGACTGGCATGTGTTATTGCTTTTAAGTATGAGTAAACGCAACCTAAACCTTCCTTTCCTTGAATGCACAGTTAATCCCAGTATGTATGTACTGTGCTTGCAGCTACATCTTAATCAATAGACAACTAGCACTGTTTGTGGTTAGGCTGCAGGTCACCTGCAAGCAAAATCCACATTTGAGTCTACTGCTGCAATGTTAATCTTGTTGTCGTTGATAGAGTTAAACATTAGGAAGCAAGCAAAAGTGAGGACATTTTGTTAAAGATATGTAAAACACCACATATTGTGTTCAGATCTACATATCTATTATCAAAATTTTCAAGTATGATTACAAGTAAGTGTGCAGATTATTTGGAAATACAGGACAAATGTATTCTCGTGTAATTCTGGGAATATTGTGGCATCTGTTACTCAATAGGCAAGCCAAATATTATTTCTGTAAGTACACTCAATATTTGAAAAGAGAAAACAGGCAAGCGCTAGCATACAATGCTGTGCGGAGTACCTAAAGAAACAAGAGCATTTATTTTTGGATTGATGTACCACTGCCAGCTGTATAAAGTGGTGAAAACATTGGGTAATTTATTCTCTGCATTCAATTAAATATTAGCTTTTCAGAGGTTTACAGAGCAATTTAATAAATCACCAGTAGACACACAGATTGAGAAGCCTCTGAGTATTCAATACGAGGGCCAAAAACGTTTAACAAATATAATTTGGACTGCTTGTGTCTGCTTCACAGACAAAAGGAAATTCCTTCTTTATCTCGTAATCTCCTTCTGTTAAGTTTAACCACAACAGCTGAACTTTCACATCAGTAACTAAAATAGAACTTGCTAGGTAAGAATTTGTTTTACAGGATTATTTATTTGTTTGCCTTTAAATTCTGAATAGAGAGATGAGAAAACCAGCTGCTCAGCAGTTGTCTCTATTCATTCAACAGGTTTCTCAGTGTGTTTGCACTTTGATTCATTTCTGCACCTTTCTGCAGAATCCTTACAGTTTATTTTTATTAAGTTTACCCAAAGCATATTTCAGAAGCCTTCTGGGAAATATCCATTCTGCTATCCAAAGTGAAATGTAACATTAATTTCAGATCTGTTACTAATTTACATTTGGCACATGCAATAATTTTAACCATTTTCTTTACTGTCCGGGGCTGGGTTACTTCTTATGAAGGGAGCAGCGAGCAACATGCATCACAGATTTATATAACAGTTAACAAAATGTAGAGTAAGGTAGACAAAAACAGCAAACACTGTAGATTAGTATAACAACACAAAAATACATATCTGCAAACTCCAGAATCTCCATATCTTACTACATTACATGGACACTAGAAAACAAACTGTCAATGCTAGATACAGAAAATCACGCAGAGTAGTGTATACATTATGGATTCATGTAACCGTGCGAACAATAACCAGCAGCAAATAAACTGCGCATTGTGTTGCTAAGCAGGGACAAGTAGAAACCACCCTTTCCATAATGATATAACTATTAAAGATTCATTGAGCCAGTGAATTTGCAGTATTGATTTATATGTGTTTGTGTATTTTACTTTTTTTAGCAGATAAATCAGTTTAACAGGGTATTAGTTATGTTTGGAGATAAACCTGCTCTGGTGTATAAAACTGAAAGACTGTACTGTGGTAGATAGATGATGCAGAGGTTTGTGTGTAAGGGTCTCCAATGTGAGAAGTATAGATTGTATTTAACCCCATTTTGATAAAATGCAGAACAAAACTGCTTGTAATGTATATAGTTTCAGTACAGCTGTGTGGTATCCTAACTTCCCATTAGGTTAGTTCAGTAGTGAGAAACTGACTTGTCTGTATGAGATGCATAATGTTCCACTATCTGGTTTTACAGAGCGTCATAACTGTTGCTTTCTTCCAGACATTTGGTAAAACTGCCTTGTTAGTGTTGTCTTTAAATGGGTTTGCCAAAAGTTGTGCCAAACCATCCTCCAAACCTTAATTTCCCTGCTACACATGTGGTTTGGCCCTGACACCTTCTTAATATTCAACTATTTCTTATATCTAAAACTAGATTCCTTTAGCTTGTCTTTTTAAGAGTAGCATTCATCTTGCAACTGTAAGATGCTCAATGTTGATATCTGAGAAGTTGAGCCTACAAAAAAAAAAAAAAAAAAAAAAAGCGAAGGCCTCAGGAAATCCTAATTACCTAGTTGTGACTCACCTGAAAGAACTGAATGTGCTTCAGAAATCCTCCTTTAATGATCTAACATTTGCAGAAAGACTATAACTCTTCCAGCACCTTATTGCCTTTTCTGACTGCCTGGGAAAGACAGGCATGCTTGGCTAATTGTTCATTATAGACTTTGTAAACAAACTACAGTGCTGTATGAGGACATCCAAATGTCTTACAATATGTAGACTCCTACATCCTTATCTGCTACTGCAGAGAAATAAAAAGTACAGGTTGATCATCAGGGGGAATCAGTGTCAGTAAGATGACAGTAGCATCATCATAAATTTAACAAAATGCAGGATACTTCTTTTGGAAATGAAACACTGTTTTGAATGATACGTCTAACCTTATTTATTGCTTTAATGTAGCTGTTAATTTCTCAGTGCATGTATCTGTTAAGTTACACAAATGCGTGTACCCCACCCCATGATACTTAATGGCAGTGAATGTGATATATGCTCTTTCTTTCACAGCAGTTATATTGCAAGTAACCTCCTGAGTGATGCAGGAACAGTTGTGCTCAATGAGTGATGCGTGACTACAGTACAAGGTATATCAGAGCTGACAATCCTCCACAGTGAAATATGCTATTAATGTGACATTCTTCATTGCTTGTTTGAGTTTTTGTTGCTTTTAATGTGTTTTTGACATTCTTCATTGCTTGTTTGAGTTTTTGTTGCATTTAATGTGTTTTTGGATAAATTTTTTCGTAGGTTAGTCTCATGCTTGCTTTCTTCCTTTCCCTTCCCATGTATTGTCAACGTCAAAGTAAACGTTATTGTCATTTAGAACTACACACATGTAGCCTAAACAAAATTTCATGCATCAGCTCAATTCTTGAGATTACAAGCATATATGTGTGTAGCAGTCAGTTAGCTTAAGTTTAATGTTCCAGTCATCCATCCTGATGTGTCTGTGTGTAATAAACTACTTAAAGGAAAACCCAAGCCTCATCGTCTTATTCGAATACACAAGACGAGCAACATGGTGTCAGAATGGGATCCGAAGTAAAACCTCTTCAAGACCATGAGGTGCACAGACAGAATTGGAGGAATATACAGAAGTGAATCATCCAAAGCTCATATGACTCGCAAGTTGCAAACAGGTCAGAAAAATAAATCCAGGTTCTAAATTTAATTGAAATGATTTTTTTGCTCAATGCATATAAAATGAAGCATTCAAACTATTCAAAAAGAGTTTCTATTTAAATGAAATTTTCAAAACTATGATATATTGATAAAAGTACTTGACATGCTTAAGAAAATGCTTGAAATAACCTCCGAATCACATAAAATGTATAAAAAAGGGAAAATCACCTTATTTTTTTGCTATATACTTTTTCATATTAACTAAAGCTATTTGAAATAAAGTGTGCAAAGTGTTCATAAGTGTGTGCAGTATTACAGTACAGTTATTTCGCAGAATACAGTCATTTCAGAGAGATTGTTGTGCAGTTGAATATTTTTCGAGTTCCTGGTGTGTGCATTTGAATATACTTACAAAAGCATTTTGTTGGCATAGCAGAGGGATTTTGCAGACCTGCTCCACTTGTATTTGATAATAATGTTGCTGAAAAACTGGAGAGTATTTGAGCAAGAGTATATTTTCATACATGCTGCTTTTTCTAATAAAGACGCACATACAAAGGCATTTATACTCCTTAATCTAGCTGGTTCAGAAGCCAATGATAGGGAGCGTTCATTTGTTTATGCCCCAGCTGTGTATGCATATATACTGTAGTACTGGCTGAAATGCGGCAAGACACTGAGTGCTTAAAATGTAAATTTAGAGAAATGTGTAACTCCCCACAAATGAATATTACAATGGAAAGGCACATATTTTACTCAAGAGACCAAAATCCTGGTGAAACTTTTGCAGCATATATAACTGATTTGAGAAACAAAACAAAATGTGCAGGTTTGGTGATTTAAGAAATGGGTTGATAAAACACAGGTTTGTTTGTGGTATTAAAGATGATGCAGTGAATATGATTTTGCTTCGAGACAGTGATTTAACTTTGAATAAGGCCATAGAGATTTGTCAGATATATGAGCTCACAGAAAACCACACAAATATGCTTACAAATGAAAAAAGCATGCTTGCAGTACCTTCCAATGCTAATGTTGATAGCATGCACCACAAGGTTAAAAGATACAGGCCTAACAGCAGGACCACGCCCTGTACCTCCCTAACAAAACCCATGGTCACATCAGCAAAACCCAGAGCAGTTACAGTAAAACCCAGGGCACACTCAGTAAAGCAAAGGGGTGAGTCAGCAAAATCTGTGACAGGCCTCATGATCAGCTGTCATAATTGTGGAGGCAGCCATGAGCCCAAACTAGGGAGGTGCTTAGATTTTGGTCAGCAGTGCCACACATGCAAAACGTGGAATCATTTCAAAAAGTTCTGTAAATCTAAAAGGGCACATTCTTTTATTAAAAGAGAGCATTTAAAGAGGCAAGTTGATCAGTTAGAAAGCTGTGACCCTACTTTTTATGTTGATGGTGTGTCTGTGCTTGATGAAGCAGTCAATGCAGTAGATTTGTTGGCAAAGAATGAAGTATTTTGTACTGTTCTGATTAATGGGAGACCTGTAGAACTCAAAGTTGATACTGGTTCAAAGGGCAATGTTTGCCAAAGTAAAAGATAGTGAGAAGCTTGATCTGGCAAAGTGTGCGAAGCTTGTTGCTTATGGTGGTGAAGAAATTCAAATCGCAGGCTTAGTAGTGCTTTCATGTTGTTCTGCTGAGAACAGCTATGACTTGCAATTTTGCATAGTCAAGTGTCACATGCAGTCATTGTTAGGCCTCTAAGACAGTTTGAAAGTGAGACTACTTTAATTTAATGCAGAAGTCCACAATGTAAGCACATGTAGCAATGAAAATTTCGCACAAACTATTTTTTCTGACTATGCTGATCTTTTTGAAGACAAGTTGAGCAAACTCCCAGGTGTGTACTCAATGAAGTTAGACCACGAGGTAAGCCCAGTTATCAGACAAGCACAGAAAGTTCCAGTAACCATGCAAGCCAGAATCAAAGCTGAGCTAGACAAAATGGTGCATCTAGTAGTAATTTATCCAGTAGAAGAACCAACTGAATGGGAATCCTCCATGGTGGTAGCTCATAAGAAAAGCACAGATGATATTAGAATATGTACTGATCCAAGAGATTTCAACAATGCACTAAAACAATCTCATCATCCAATGTGTACAGTTGATGAACTTGCTGTTCTTATGCTAAATGCCACTGTTTTTGAGCCTTAGATGCAAAAAGTTAATTTTGGCAAATTTTGCTTGACCGAAAATCTTCATTGCTAACCACTTTCAGTACACCATTTGGAAGGTACAGATTTTTGAGAATGCCATTTGGGATAAATTCTGTTAGTGAACTCTTTCAACGTGTGATGGAGCAAATTTTTTCTTGCTATCCATGTGCTATTTTAGTAGATGATATTTTTGTAGGAGGCAATGGTGAAGTCAAATATAACAGAATCCTCAGGAAAGTTCTAGAACATACTTGTGAAGTGAATCTTAAACTAAATCCTAAAAAAAAAACGCAAATTCAGGCTGCAAGAAGTTACTTATATGGGTCATTTGTTTACCAGTTCAGACTATGACCAGATCCTTCCAAGAAAACTGCAATTCTTGAGATGCCAGCTCCAGATAATGTCCCCTCCTTACATTTCCTTGACATGGTCAACTATTTTGGCAAGTTTATTCCAGATTTGAGTGACCTTTCAGTACCGCTAAGAGAGCTGACACACAAATATGCAACTTGGTCCTGGCTGGAACAACACCAAAGAGCATTTGATGTCCTGAAACAGGGAATTGCCAGTCCACCCACATTAACATATTATGATGTTCACAAACATCTAACTCTTTCTTGTGATGCTTTGAAGTTTGGTCTTGGTGCAGTTGCAGTCATTCTTCAGGAGGGCAGACCAGTAGCCTATGCATCCAGAACTGACCCAAATCGAGATGCAGTATGCTTAGATAGAGAAAGAGGTCTTGGCAATTGTGTTTGCATGTTTTTTTCTCTGTTTTAGCATTTAAATGCATTTCTGTGCCAATACATATTATGTTCAAAATATCTAAATGCACAGCTCTTGTCTATTTGTGTTTTCATCTTTCTGCTAACTTGTCTATCTCTTCTTCATACATTTTTTCTGTTAATAGAGTTCTTGTCACTATCACTTGGGTACAAGTATCTCTACTACTTAGACCCAGGATCTGTTTGTCTGTTCTCTTTGTTATATTGGTAGCTTCTCTTAGGTGTTTTCTATTGTATATCTTAATAGTTTTTCTCTTGTTTAATCCCTTTTCTTCTTTTTTCCTAGGTTATCAGTCCTCAGCTAATATTTCAGTGCAGTCATCAAGCTTAGCCATCTCTCTTCGAAGCCTGCTCTCCCACCCCAAACAGAATAAATAGCTCTGCATTTCAACACTAAATACCCTGTATGCTATGTTTTTCATGTTATCATTTTAATAACTGTTTGTATTAGGCTGCTCACACACCACTGACCTGACTTTCAGCTTTACATCTGCTCTCTATTCTTGTTCCACTTTGTCTAAATTTACATCCTCTAGAATTTATTTTCATTTTTCTTCTTTTCTGCATTGCTATAGCCCTGTACTTATCAGTATTTTTTTCCTACTGCTTTGATTGTTTCTGCTGTTATTCTATACATCAGGTCTTGGCCTCAACCCACCCTATTACCTTTTCCTTTCAAGTTATTTGCTACCAATATTTTGGTTCCTTTGCCAGTTTTCTCCAGTAAATTCCTGCCCCTTGTTCTGTATCCCAACTTGCAGTCATCCTTATTGGTGAAATCTCACTTCTAAATTCTTGTGCTGGCTTAGTTCTTAGCATGCTTTCTTCTGCTTTCTGAATATAATATTGCTTCTGATGGTTTAATTTCTCCAAGTCTTTTGGGTTTCTAATACCATGAAGGGAATGGACCCTATTCCTAAGTCATAGCATGATTAAAGTTTATGAAATTAGTATTGTTTCAATCTTTGATGTTAATCAAAAGTGCTCTTTGCAGCATCTGCAGTGTGCCTAGAAATGACTCCTCCTGCAATTCATACAGAGGTACATGTATCAGTAGCATATCTAAATAAGACTGCAAATTCATCTTTATGAGACCCATTGCTCCTACTACTATTGGAACTGTCTGGATATCCTTCTTCCACATTGCATGTCCTGGTACTTTGTGACTTTGTGTCTCTCTGTATGTAAGACAATGTAATCACTGGGTATAACAATTTCAAGGATCAATGTTTCTGTTTTTGTCCTCTTTTCATGGACTACTGCTTCTGGTTTTCTTACATCTTTTTTTTTTGAACTGTGCTGGTAATGGGTGATGCCATGTAATATAAATTGCATTGTTCTTTATAATGCTTTGTGACTTGTGTTTCTAATGCTTCTCAGCTACTTCAATACTGTAATGTTTGCACAATCCCCAAAGCAATGGTCTTGCCACATTATTGTGTTTTTCAGTATACAGGCCCTCTGCCATTAGTGTATTACACCCAGCAACAAGATGTAAGACTGTTTCCTGTTCTGTTTTACAGAACCTGCATTTGTCAGTTTCTCCCACATGCTCAATGGATTTTGTAAACCAACATGTATGTAGTCCACTACCCTGGGCCACCAATATTAACCTTTCATCTTTTAGTTTAAATTCACCTGTCCTTAACCATTTCTCTGTCAAATCCTGATTGACATGATGTCGTTCCAGGAGTTTTCTGTACTTGCAACTATATTTATGCCTTTTCCATACTTCTTGCATTTTCATCTGGTCCTTCTCCTTATATTCTTTCTTTTGTTTTGTTTTTTCTTTTTGTTTGTTTTTGTTTTTTGGCACATTCAGTTGCTGCCTGATTTTTGTCTACTTCTGGTTTGGTTTCCACTCCTGCTTGACACCAATGTTTGTGCTAAACTAAGCGGGAAAGTAATTTTAGACTTGTTCTCATCATGTTTTAAAATGTTCACTTTGGATATTGTGACAATGTAAGGCATTGCCAGCTATGCCAGCAGAAGTAGGGCAGTAGATGAGTGATATATGCCAGCACAGCTAGCTGGAATATAATAAAGAATTATATGTTATTCAAATATGAAGTTGATTTGTATAGATGCTTGTGTTGAAAATGTGTTTGTAAAGTTGCCTGTGTTAAAAATATATCAACAGTGTCTCCTGCTGTTTGTAAAGTTGCCTGTGTTAAAAATATATCAACAGTGTGTTCTGCTGGACAGAGGAAGAAATGTACAAGTATCATTGTGATTTTTTAACTGTATATACTGTAACAGAGGATACTGGAAGAGAAGAAGTTAATCTGAATCTACCTGACTTTGAAAAATAGTAAGAAATTAAATTACTTAATTTAGGCTATAAAGAGTGTATCTTACAGCTCGTAATGCAGCCAGAGACAAAATGTCTGTACTAGGAAGCTTCTTTCATTGTCATTGGGGTGAACTAATTGCTATTCTGGAAGGGTGAAGGATTGAAATTGTTTTATGACTTCCAGGAGCTACAGCAGATCTTAGCAGGGCTGTGTGTGTGTGTGTGTGTGTGTGTGTGTGTGTGTGTGTGTGTGTGTGTGTGTGTGTGTGTGTGTGTGTGTATTAGTGTATTATTGACACATATGTGATAAATCCTGACAGCTTCTAGCCGGGGGGGGGAGCATGGGAACCAGAAATCAGATGATCAGGTGTATGTGATGTTATTCTGTAATCCATCAAAAAAAATAATTTGTAACACTAGGTGAGACTGAAGTCTCAGACCACTCTGTTTTTACAACCTGACAGATAAGGATCTCTCACCTACTTCATCATGCCTTGCTCTATGTTAGAAAAATGTGTAATAGTAACATGCTAAGCATTCAAGGTTTAAAAGGGTTAATACATTTATTCTGTTCACACTGCATGAATCTGTACAGCTATTAGAAACTTAACAAGAAGCATTTCATTTCTGCTAATGTCATGAAACTTAACAGAGATATTCATTTCTGCTTATGCTATGAGAAAGTATGCAGCTGCTAGAAGCTTTGATAAAGAAAACAATAGATGCCTGAAAGTATAAACCATAGTCAGCATTACTTATACCAAATCTAGAAATGTACCTTGAATCTAGACAAAATGTAACACATGTATTAGAACAGTACAATTGAAGAATTGAAAAGTTAAAATGGGCAAAAATATGCCCAAGGCCAGGTTGTTTTTTCTCAAAATGTTTTGCAAAACAGCAGATAATCTAACTTAGTCAGCAATAAGGCTAGTAACATTTTCTGTAGAACATACAGAAAGCTGTCTCTAGCTACGTCAGCAATAGAATAGTAACATTTTCTGTGTGACAGGAAGAGAACTGTATAAAAATAACATACTAATCACTAGTAATTCAGACAAACCTTGTGCCTACATGCTTTGTCTCCTTGCTGTAAGTAATAAAGGGTGCCTTGCTTGAACCTAACGTGAACTGGTCTTTGAAATTTTTTCCTTTGACACTCTATAAGTAACAACCAGGGAATAATGATTCTTTAGATCAGTCAGGAAAATATAGTGTGATTAGTTAACTATTGTTTTTCTTTAACTGTGTGAACCTGTTCACCTGTGTTATTTTTTAATATTTCCTGTGAATGAAATCCTGGTGTTTATTGTAAATCAATATTTAGTATTTTCATGTTCTTTTATTATTTATTATTAAATATATTTAAAGTGTTCATTGTGGCTGGCCTTTTAGAGAATATTTTAATCTCTGAGAGTACTTATATATATTTGGTGACAGCTCTGGCCACTCCTGAAAGCTTTGCTGTTGGTCAAACTACCATTTGTAGCAATATTAATTTCACTCCGTATAATTGGGTACCCTTGCAAAAACCTTAGAGTAGTTGAGATGTCTGGCAGCAGTGTAACTACCTTATAGTCTGGGCAGAAGGGGCCATAGCTTGTAAATATGTGCCAGCCTTTCCTAGGTGCATATGTGTGTGGAAATCAAATCTCAAAATGTGTGTGTGTTAGCTACTTGGAGCAGGGACACAAAGCACTGGTTTCACAGAGAGGGTGCTGGAGGACTTGGCTTGGACACTCAGCTGAGGTCTCAACACTATAGCTGTACCAATGGGTAGTTTTCCTGGGGACCTGGAGGGAGACAGAGAAAATAGGACCTCAGACTGAGTGTGTTCTCTGTATGCTCTTAATGGAAATTGTGCTTGATGCAGAGACCTGTATCTGGAAGTACTGGGTGTATCCATTTTTGTTCCAAGTGAATGTCCTTCTCCATTGTCAGTGGTGAGGATTCAGTCTCCTTTATTACTGGCCCAGCAAGGGGACATCACAGATATGATGAGATCAGGAGATATAAATGCAGCCCTATGATTGCAGATCTATACATGTAATCAATTTTGACCTCCTTCAGAACAAGGAATATATAATCTTGGTATACACTGATTTTTTTTGTAATCTATCCATGCCACACTTAAATTCTTATCTTTTTTACATTTCTCCATTATGACTTTATTTAACAACAAACGATCCTTTCTTCCATATGACTCTTTTGTTACCCTTTTGTTCTACTCCCATGACTGAATTTTATTCTAAATTATTATAAATTCTATCAGCATCAATTCCATTGTATAATTTATACATCTAAGGAAGGCAAGTTATTGGTCTATAGTTTTTAGGATAGCTTGCATGTTCACTCTTAAGGATGAGTATAATTTTTCCTGTTAATCAGGTTGGTGTCTGTTTGGGGTGCGCATATAAACAGTTCTTACTCAGGGCTAAATCTTTGTGTAAAGATGTTAATACTTTTAGCCAGAAATTAGGTATTGCATCTGGGCCTGGGTTTTCCACTTAGGAGCTTTACTTAATTTTGTTTCTCAATTTCTGTGGCTGTTATTAAATCCAATTTCATATCCTGTACATCTGAACTCCTTGCTCTTTCTTTTACACCTTCTATCCATTCATCATCTTTATTATGTTCTTTAGGGTCTTCGTAGATATTTAAAATGTGTCCGTTTCGTCTTTTTTGGTGGTGTTTCTATTCCTTTTCCTTTGTTTCCCAATTCTCTATAAAACTTTTTTGGGTCATCAATGAATTGCTAATTTTGTACTTTTCCTTTATATTTATCTGCATGTCTTCTAAGATTTTCTGCCTTTGTTGATATCTTTAGTTTATTATTTGCAATAGTGTATGTTAGATCCTGATCTGTTCTACTACTGTGTATTGCTTTTATCATGTCTGTTTTTCTAAGTATTTTTGTTCTCTCTTTTGTACTAGAATGACCCTTCTTGTTTTAATTGCTTTATAGTTTTCTCTGTTCATTGCTTCCATGATGGCATTTGATTTCTTCCCTTTCTTTCCCTTTTTACCTTGTATTTCTGTGATAAGACTTTTATCTGTTATTAATTTATTAAAATTTATCAATATCAATTTCAATATCAAAAATATCAATTTATTAAAATTGCTCCCCGGGCTAGTGAAAGCGGATAACATATACATACAAAATCTAGAGCACTTGATGATAGTTTTCAATCTTACTCACAAACACTGGCTAATCTACAATGTATGTACTGTACCTGTGGACTGTGTATGTATTCTACCTGTGTTCCAAATTTTAGCTGAACACCACAAATCTATTAATTACCTTTATTTTTAAAATTAATATTTTTTTGTTTGTTCTCTCCACTGTAACTGTTTGTGCCGCATACCACTGTAAAAACATGTCTCTCGTAATTTATGTGTATACTGACCATGTCTAAATAACTAAATGTGTCTGTAATTTTTTCTTTGTGGAGCTTTTCTCCCTGGGCCTCTGCTGAAAAAGGGCCTTTTCGGCTCAGACAGACACCCCCGGTTAACAAATGTAAAATAAAAATAAATAAATAAAATTTAGCTGCATATTAATATATCCTATTTACTTCTGTTATGTCATATAGGATCATAGGAAGTTACTAGGCTAATGGCCCTAGGGAGGGCCCCTACAAGCCTAGCCAAGTTCTACCCTTATTTCCACAATCAGCACCTATTACCACTATCCAAGAGGATCAAGGGTGGGAACCCCTGGGGTGAATTTATGGTTACCCATCCAACTGTCCAGACTGCATTTAAAGAGGGCTAATGAGGTGCTCTGTTTGACATGAAGTGGGAGTCTGTTCCAAAGGTGTGGTAACCTCTGGGAGACAAATCTGTCCCTTCAGCGGGTTCTGTTAATGTCACATACCAGGTTAAAGTCTTTAGAGTGAGTAACCTGTGTATCGTTTGACTTGCGGATATGCAGCATTTCCAATAAAGCAGGATCAGAGATTGCCTTATATGCAAGGCAGAGATCACCTCTGAGTTGTCTATATGAAACAGAATAAAGTGACAGTGATTTCAGATAATTCACATAAGACAGATGCTGAAGACCTTGAATTTTCCTTGTCAGGAACCTTTGTGGTCTCTCCAGTTGCTGCAGGTGCTTTGAAAGGTACATACCAAAGGGGTTGTTGTACTCAGTTATTGGCCTGATGAGGGAAAGAGTACAAGGTGGTTATAACTTCTTTTTTTCCTGGAGGCAATGCCCGTACTTATGAGATGAGCAGTATAGAATGCCCTTCTTACCATTGTGGAGACATGGTGATCAAAGGTAAGGTTGCTATCAACCTGTGTACCCAGGTCTCTCACCATTGGGTGAGTACTTAGGGTGAAGGTAGTTAGCAGGAATATCTCTCTTATTGAAGGGGATGATAATACATTTTTGCATTGAGTTTGGCACCAATTGTTTGTTTGTGTAAGACCCTATTGTAGGATGTTGACATCATTTGGAGATTCTGTGACCACCTCCAGTTTGCAGTCATCAACAAACTTTTTCAGCCACAGACCTTTAGTTTTTGCTTGTACTTCAGAGAAGTAGATTCCAAACAGTGAAGGTCCCAGGACTGATCCCTGTGGCACACCACTGTTTGCAGGTCTGCTGTTGGAAGTGGATTCCCCTATTTTGACTGTATGTGTTTTATCATTGAGCCAGTCAGCTACCCATCTAAAGATATATGGGTTGATACCTAGCTGAATTTATACATGAATTTATGTTAATAGTTGTGATTACTGTGTTTATTTGTTTTATCAGACCTCTAGCATTTTGGGTCTTATTGACTTTCTGTAATCTGTTTCTTTCATTGATCTTAATATGACTATCCATCTCTATTAAATCAAACACTCTTCCCTTAGATAATTTTCTTTTAAACTGAGAGTACATTCTTTGTTCTCTGTTTCCTGTGGGCATTCCACAGAAAGTTTCAGAACATCTTCCTGTGGCATATTTTCTTCAGTTGCATCCTGCATTATCCATTGCTCTTTCATATGGGAAGTCACTGGCCTATCACTCCACAACATTGATTGTGTTTCCCATTACTTTCCCTGCTGTCCATCTCCAACTGAACCTTTGTACTGGTTTGCTACTGATGGCTGCAGAGTATGTTTATATGGCAGCTGATTAGATGCTTCCTGTTCCACCTGTTTTTCTTTAATTTGGGGACTCATTGTTCCATTATGCTGTAACATTGCTACAGTTGGATTTTCTATGCTAAATCCTTCACTTTCCAGATAATCCATAACTTCAGTTTCTATTTCTTTAACTTCTCTATTACTAATTCTTTTTCTTTGTTTTCTTATTTTTTGTATGTAAAATTTTCCATATCCAGATTTATTTGCCCATATTTCTATTCAAATATTTTTGGTACTGTTTTTTTATTAATTAGTTTTGCTTACTCCTTGGCATAAATATTGCACCATATTAAATTTTTTTTCTTTTCTACGTCCATATTTCTTTTTCAGATGTCGTCTGCTTCACCTGTTTCTCTTTACTTTGGGGACTCACTGTTTGATCATGCTGTGATATAACTTGTGTTAAGACTTTCTACACTAAATCCTTCACTTCACAGGTATTCTATAACTTTAGCTTCTATTTGTTTAACTTCTATTAATCTTCTGTTCTACATTCCCCCTTTGTGATCTTATTTTTGGTATTGTGACATTTTCCATATCTGGGTACCTTTGTCTATATTTTTCTTTAAATATCTTTGAAGCTGCTTTTTTTTATTGATTAGTTTGTCTTTGTCCTTTGCATAAATATTACATCATATCATATCATATCTCTCTTTCTTTCTCATGTCCATGTTTCTTTTTTTAACACCTTTCAAAAATTTCTAGGTTTTGTTGTTTATTTTTTCACAATTCCTTAGTCACTTCTTTTTTCCAAATGATCCAAGGTTTCTTGGTCTATATAATATTTTTCATGAGAAACTGTTGCATTAATGAATGTAATTTTTAATTTGAAGCTTTGGGCAGTTTTTCTTGTGCAAGTATTTTTCTTTTGACTAATTTCTCTCTTCATAGGTTATAGGTGTTTACCAGGCTAATAACCACAAGGGCCTTTTTAAGCTTAGCCATGCATCCCAAATCTCTAACAAGTTCTGCTACCCTTGATAAGTGTAACCATAGGCCTGGGAGATGAACCATTTACAGGTTACCTGTGTCCATTAGAGACATAGATGACAAACCAGGGATGAACTTCCGATGTCCCATCCAATTGTCCAAGTTGCACTTTAATTGGGATATAGAGGAGCTCTACTTCACATGGATGGGGAGCCTGTTCCATAGACGGGGTAATCTTTGGATACATACCTATCTCTCCAGCAGGTCCTATTTATATCACAGGCAAGGTTTAAGTCTTTAGAATGGGTAATTCTGGTGCTGTTTGTTTTGTGCATATGTAGGAGACAGAATACAGGGATAGAGCCTTGAGGTGGTCTGCATAGGACATGTTACTTACGCCATGTATTTTTTAGTGAGGAACCTATGTGGACATTCCAATCACTGGATATAACTGGTTAGGTACATACCAAAGGGGACTTTGTACTCAGTGATAGGTCTGATAAATGTCGAATACAGTAGGACAATGACTTCCTTGAACTTAGATGCCATACCTTACTTCCTTGGACTTGGATGCCGTACTTTCTTTTTGAATATTTTCTATCTGAAAATTCTGAGTTTCTTGTGTAATTGTAACAATACAAAATTTCTTTATCTTTGGTAGTCCAGTCTATTAGCCTGTCAGTTTTTATATTTTTTTGTGGACTACTGCTTCCTCATAGAATAGGGGGGCCATCTTCCACCTCAACCTGTCCTAACCACATTGTAGGAATGTTTCCATGTCTTGAGGACTCTACACTGTCACTTTATTCCAGTTGTAGGACCAGTGCACCTACCAGGATTGGACATTTTTTTTTATTAGAGAAAATAGGTGCTGGACAAACAAACAACAGTCTTATATAAGGTAAAATAATATTTAATGAAGAAAAAGACACACAGTAAAACGTGAGTGCTTTCACAGTGTAACCCACTGCTTCCTCAGACATATAGTAACACTTTACAAGGCTCCTCTCTTTTATACAGTGCAGTATAAATTGAATAATGACCTATCTTAAAGGTACGTAACATATTCTACTAAAACCTAATATTTTAAGTGGCTATGACATATAGTCATAAGTATAAATATAAATATTTAATAAAACACATCCTATATAAAACTACATAAAAATTACACAAAAAATTCCAAGATATAAATATTCCACTAATAAACAAATTTATATAAATAACATCTTATCTTAAAATTATCATATGAAAATGAAAAAATGTTTAGATGTAATTACACTTATATTTATAAGATCACAAGATACTATAGCAGTAACAAAATTCCATTTATTTGAGTGGTCTAGCTTTTAAAACTGGTTTCATAGGAACTTTATCATTTAAACCTCTTCCTATGTCAGCCCTCAACCTTAAGATCCATTTTGTTTCATTAACCTCAGTCCTATTGCTGATGTCCCCTAATCTATTTGTAATCTTGGTATTCTCTGTTATATAGAATGTAAACGTATGCAAATCAGAGGTCTTCATTGTATGTTTGGTTAAGGCATTGGTTGGAAGTTTTTTCTGTATGTCATATAAGTGTTCACGAATTCTATACTTAAACATTCTATCCATTTTACCAACATAGTAAGCCTTGCATATCTGACAATAGGCTAAATAATCTAAGTGTTCTGTGTCACATGTTCCTTGGGCTTTAAACCAAAATGTCTTTTTTAAATCTGGATGTATAAAATGGTTAGATTCTTCTATATAATGACACTAATTGCATTTATTACAAGGTTTCACTCCTAAGGTAATTTCTTTCTCCTGGTGAGGGTAACATAACATTCTTTTTATGTTAGTCATTTTCGTATATATAAATTGTGGTTGTGTTCCTACTACTTTCTTAATTCCCTCATCTGCTGTCAATATCGGCCAAAATGTTTTGTAAATATTAGTAGCTATATTCACATTGCTAGCATATTTCCCTGGCATTCTACAGGTTCTTTTTATTCTAGTATCTCCACCAGTGGGTACTGTTGTATCTAATCTGTGGGAAAAATATGGCCTGGCTTCAGTAGGTCTTCTTTTTCTAACCTGATTTAACATCCTCTTAACTTGTATTTCATGGTATCCTCTGTCTATAAACTTATGTTCTAAATCTAGCATCTCTTCTTCAAAATTATTCTCCTTTACACAATCTTGATGTTCTCTTTGCTTGGCCTCTTACTACATTATCAAATATGTGTTGTGGGTGCATGCTGGTTCTATGTAAATATGTATTTCTATAACATTCTTTCCGATAAATTTCTGTATGCACCTTTCCTTCCTCAGTGATATTTATGGTAATATCTAGAAAATGTATACTTCTCTCTAATTTTTCCATTGTAAATTAAAAAAACATTCAATGATGAATTAAAATATTCTAAGCATTGTGATAGCTGCTCATGCCCTGCCACATATTGAACAGCTACCACAAATGTATGTCCCCACTCTACCACCTTGTCTATCTAAAGTTCCATCTCCAGTTAACATCTCTTTTAAATTATTATATCTACCATATGAAAAGGTGATATGTTTTGGAAATAAATGTCCAACTGTCAAGTCTTCACATACTGTATACCAAGATTCCCTAATTATCCTTTCCACAATTCCTGAAAATGAAGAAAAATTAGTAACAAAAAACAATTGGTCCTCCCCGATCTTGATTCTCCCATCCTTCCCGTGGCTTCCACTAGATCCACCATATTTTTCATGAAACTATTATTTTTCAAAACAGGGTAGAAAAAATTAAATGGATGGAAGATCAATGGTAGGAATTACACAGCCAGGGAATTATTTAATTGTAACTCTTTTGGGGTTGTTTATATTATCGGGTGTAGATGCCAAAATATTAGATGGTACATTGGACAAACAAAGAGAAAAGTGAAGGTTAGAATAATGGAACACTAGGGTGACATTAGACAACAAAATGCAAGTAGTCCAGTAGCTAACCATTTTATTTCTGCACATGGTGGATTAGGGAACACTTTTTTTAGTGTACTGGCCAGGTGACTTAAAGATGGAGGGGGTAGTTTTAGAGAGAAACTAAATAGATTAGAATGTAAGATGATTATTAATTATAGGACACTTTTTCCTAGGGGAATGAATTTTGATAGTAATTTAACTTTATAAATAAATTATTCTTAAATCTTTATAAAATTTGTGTGATGAATATGCATTGATTTGTGTGATAAGGTATAAAGTTAAAAATGATAGATTTTTAGGATGTTATAAACAAGTTTAATACTTTTTTTGAATGTTAATTGGTTTATTGATTGTATAATTGATGGATAGGGCATTTTAGTGTATAAATTGGATCAGTTTGTGCTAATGAATTATTCCTGAGAAGGCGATAAGCTGAGGTGCCAGAATAAAGCTACAATATAGATCTATGTGGCGAAGCTGGATTTTGTGTGTCTTTTTTATTTGTTGAGGACTTCCAAGATGGCTGCACACTGAGAAACAGCTTGTTTCTAGCTCTCCCAGTGTGAAAACAGAAACTCAGCAGAGAAGGCCAATAGACTTGTGTTTATGGGTAAATTTCGATAACTGTCTAGTAAGTGTACTGCCTGGATGCCAGAAATAAAGAAATACAGAAGACCTGGAAAAATGGTTACAAATGTAAGGAAGAAAGACTGACTAGGGAAAGTTCTGCAGCTGTGCAACAATAAGCAATGCAACCTTCAGACATGACTTCCAATAGCCTACAGGAAGATATAAGACAACTGCATACAGACTTGGATAAAATAAACAAAACACTGATGGAGTATATCAACACAAACAACAAAAGGCTGGAAAAATGGAAGAAGCTTTAAACAAATATTCAGATGAGAAGATAAAGCTGCAAAAATCAGAGGTTGAAATGAAGAAAAGGCTGGCTGAATATGAGACTGCTCAGGAAGATATGTTTCAAAAAATAACAGAATTAAAGGACAGAGCACATAGTGAAAACCTGAGATTTTCAGCTATACCAGAGAAGCTTGAAGGAACAGACTGCATTAATTTTAAGAAAGCACAAAACAAATAAGCAACTGGACTGGTATTCCACAACAGGAGTTGTTAGTTGAAAGGACGCATTGTGTACACACTCCAAACCTAGATATAAGAAAGCAATCTAGACCCTTAATAGTAAAGATGCAATCCTACCAGCAGAAGGAGCTGATAATGACAAAACTGTAGCAGAAATACAAAATACTAAATGTGGGAGACAGCAGAGTGTTTGTGGAGAATGATTACTCATTGTACACTAGGTAAAAGATAAATAAATTCATTCCACTATTCAGAGACTGTCAAGAAGCAGGTGTGAGATTCAAATTGCTGTATCCAGCTGTCTTTAAGGTATTCTTCCCTGGAGAGACAAAATCATTTTTGATGAAGTGCATGCTAAGGAGGAACTACAAAAGTTTGTCCAACAAAAAGTGAACTGTGTAACAGGAGGAGATTCTGCTTCTTGTTCCTCTGGTAATAAAGACCACAGAGCAACTGTACCTGTGAAACCTCTTCCAGTATTTCAATGGAAAATGTTGGAGAGAAAGAAGGGAACATGAGAGTTGACTAGAAGAATCGAGAGTATGTTGGAAATAAAGCAAAGACAGAATTTGGGTGATGGAGAAGGACAGTAATACAACCAGTAACTTAATGTTGGATTACAATACAATAATTATATTTGTGAAATATGACAGCAAAAATCTGAAAATATTGGACGTTTTCAAAATTTGTTGGATTTGCAGGGACTCTAAAGTATATGTTGTACTTAATGTCATTAATGTTCGGAAAAATGCTTTGGGGAGGAGAAGAGAGGGGAGAAAGCTAACTCTAAGTAAAGAAAACACTTTTCTTATAGTACAGTATTTGTGGTGCACAGTTTTCTTTGTATGTTATTTTTAAATATAATGGGGATTATAAAAAGGTTGTGGTGTTTTTCTTTTTCTCCCCTCTTCTCTCTCTCTTCTTGTACAGTTTTGAGAAATATAAGCAATGCAATGATTAAAAAATAGCCTGGTTAAAAAGGCATGACAAAGTTAAAAATGAATGTTCTTTTTTCATTCTTGCATGGGGAAATGGCTGGATTAAGGGCATTAGATTGATTAGTTTTAAGAGAGAGCAAGTAAATGAAAAAATATTGACTATGATGAGGCTTTATTTTCTATCAGATGGATGTATACTAAGTAGCGATTCTGCATGCTGGTCTTTATGTCTCCATGGAGACAATCTGATAAAGAGAAACTGGAGACAGTCTGGTGGAAGGGGATTGGTTAAGGGAAAAGAAAAAAAGAAAAGAGAAATTGGCTAGGACATAATGTTCTCTGTAAACAATCAGGAGTTTTCCCAGCTATGAGAGCTTTAAAGATAATACAAAACCAAGTATACTTGGAGTAAAGTTTTCTCAGGTTTTTTTTTTAAATGCAATGGGGATACTAATATAAACAGGTGCTTTTTTGTTTGTTTGTTTTTTTTCTTCCTTCTCTTTTTTTTCTTTGTTCAGTTTTAAGAAATGTAGACACTGCAATGAAAAAAAAAAGAGAATGGGGGCATGAGAAAGGTTCTGGTTAACAGACTATGACAAAAGAAAAATCAGTGTGCTTTTCCCATGCTTGCAAGCATGTAAATGAAAAATAATATTGAATATTATAAGGCTTTTTTCTTGTAAACAAGGTATCCTTAGCAGTTTTGTGTCTGGTTTGCATGTCAATAGAAGAGAATTTGATAAAGAGAAATGGCTTGGAGAGAGTGTTTACTGAAAGCTTTCAAGTGCTTTCTCAGTTGGGAGAGCTATAAAGATAGACAAAATCAAATAGCACATACTAATAACACAGGCTGCACCATGCATCTTAGCATGACTAGCCTTTCTTTTTGGTTATACCTAGTCTGTCTGTGTGGCTATCAACTTAGAACTTTTGTTGTTCTTAGAAAACAAAAACTTCAATATTTGAAGATGTACATAGTTTTTGTGTTAAGTTAATAGGTTTTAGGGGGTTGTTTGCTTTGTTTGAGGGCTTTCAGAAAGACAAAAAGTTATGCAAGATGTGGCATAGATGCAAATGGATATGACAAGAAACAACTGTCTAAAAGACCAACCTGCCGAACAGTATATGCATGTAACATAAAAGTTGGAGCTAGACATTTAACAAAAAAGCAGTTATACATACAAGGTGGTAATAATAACTATATAAGAAAATGATACTTTCTGTAATGTCTTTCAGTCTGAATGGTCTTACAGATAAATATGAAAAAGAAAGAGTAGTGAACTATATTAAAAATGTAGAATGCAAATAGCCATGCTACAGGAGACACACCTGGAAAGAAGTGAACATGTGAATTTGATAAAGAAAGATTTTATGATGGTTATTCAGTGGAATATCTGGGGCAAATAAAAAGAGGAGTACTTATACTAATTGCAAGAGGAGCTCCAATAGTGAGAGAAGAGGGGGAAAAGATAATAATGGAAGATACATAGTATTAAGGGGCTACTGGCTAGGTAGGAGGAATACACTGGCATGCATTTATATTTTACCTAAAACTGCTATAATGGATCTTAAGAAAATTCTGGGAGAAGTAATCAGCTTTCAGCAAGGAATATTACTTATAGGTGCAGACGTGAATTTGGTTTGCAACAGTGAAGATGTATCGGGGGGGCCTAGAAGGGAACATATAACAAAGGAGAGTAGATTTTTGAAGAAATTTATGAAAATGTTTGTCATCAAAGATGTGAATTCAGTACTGGGAGTTTGGAGTGAATTTACATATTATTCACCAAGATACAAAAATTGGGCTAGACTAGATGGATTTTATATAGGTTCATAGGTTCATACTAGGCTATCTGCCCGAGGGCATTTACAAGCCTAGCCCATAGTTTTGTGTTATGCCCTTACCCCACCCTTAGTATGGGGGAACCCACCCATTTTTTTTGCTGTGCTGTCTGTTGAGCACACTGACTGAGGTAATCCTGTATCATTATCTCTCGGTCTCCATCCATTCAAGTTGGCTCTCTCTTGTTTGGTGCCCTCCTCCCACATATAGGATTTTATTCCACAGCATAGGGAGTTATGATGAATTTTCTTTGGTCTCCATCGTCCCCTATTAATAGTCTGAGGGTTGAAGTCTCCAATCTTTGTGGCTCACAGGAACTTGTGCATTTAATTGAAGGTCTTGAAATGCACCCAATAACTATTTCAGATCATGCACAAATTATAACTAAAATAAAAATGCAAAGTAATAAATTGAAAATGAGACACTGGTGCTTGCCCACCTATAGAGTGAAAAAAGAGGAATTTAATTGAATGGGTTTTGGAATTAATTCAGGAGCTGCTAGAGAAGATATAATTTTCTTCTGAAAATATAGCTAGGGAGTGGGATAAAATTAAAGTGGAGTTTAAAGCTAGGTTTGAAATAAAAGAAAGGGAGATATGGTTAAGAAGTAATAAGAATTATTTAGAGGGACTTGACAAATGTTAAAAGTATTGCAAAATAGGGGGAATCTCTCCGAACAAGAAAAGGAGCAGCTGCAGAATGCTAAACAGAAAACAAGGGATTACCTTGATAATATGCATGAGTTTAGAAAGATTGCTGTTAAGCAAATGTTTTTTGATGATAATTCTTGAGCACAAAAACTTTTAGCACAGCAATTAAGGCAATAGAAAGTGGAAGGTGCTATTAAGAAGCTTAGGGAGTCTATAACAAGGAAGATAACAGGAGATCCTGTAGAAGTATTAGAAATATTGTATGAAAGCAGAGAAATATGGAAATCAAGAAAAGGTACAAATGGAAATGTTTATGGAGGAATTAAATATGCCAAGGTAAGAGGTAGATGAGGTTCAATTACTAACAGGATATGAAGTGATGAGATAAAAATGGCTATGTATAACAAATCTACAGGAAAGTCCTCTGGAAAACATGTTATTCCTGTGGAGGTTTGGAAGCTATTAGGGAAAAAACTGATAAAAATCTGGAAGGTTTTATTTAACAGTATTTTAAGAAGAGGATGAGAAGTACTAGCATCCTGAAAGGTGGTGGTGGTAACAGTAATACCTAAAGAGGCTAAAGATCCATCTTTGTACAAGCCCATTTTAATAATAAACCATGAGTATAAAGTGTTTATGTCTGTAATGGCTAAAAAAATGGCAAAAGTGATATCAAAATTGATAGATATGGATCAGTGTGGTTTTGTGGAGGGGAGTTAAACATTTAACAATATTAACAGAACGTTGATTATCCAGAGGGAAGCAGAATATAAGAAAATACCACTGTTATTGGTAGATCTTGATGCAGAGAAAACATTTGACAGAGTAGACTGGGACTTCATGAGCAGGGCAACGGAAGCATTTGCTTTCCGTGATTCAATTATAAGGTTGATTAGAAGTATATGTAAGGGATCAGAAGTGAAAATTAAAGTCGATGCGGTCCTCTCTGATAACTTCTGCTTGACTAGAGGAACCAGGCAGGGTTGTTTGCCTTCTCCTTTGTTGTTTGCATTATATTTAGAACCACTGGCAAAGAAAATAAAGGACTCAGAAATTCAAGGATATAATTGGTATGGTAGTCAGGAAAAGTTGGCTCTATTTGCAGATGATATTATTTTATACATGACAAAACCAGAAAGGGACATTATAGTGCTATGTAAAATTTAAATCAGTTTAAAATCTTCTTGGGATACAAATTAGTGAAGCTAAAACAAAGGCGGTAGTGGTAAATTATGTACCCACACATGACTCGGTCCAGCAATATCCATATTTATGGGGACATGATAAAATGAAGTATTTAGGAGTATGGATTAGAAATGACTCTGTTGTGGCAGCTAAGAATATGTGGGAAGAGACTCTGCTGTGGCAGCTAAGGATATGTGGGAAGAGAGGAAACAGAAGATAATACAAAAATTGAGAAACTGGAAGCTTTGTTGCATGGATATGGATACTAAAATACATGCCATTAAAATGTTTTTAGTCCATTTAGTCTTATACACAGGTCAGGCATGTTTTTATCAACCAGAGGAGAAGCTGTGGATAGCAATTAAAAAAGAGTTGAAGGATTTTATCTGGGAAGGGAAGGCAACAAGGGTCAAGTTGGATAAGCTGATACTTCCAATAGAACAAGGAAGACTAGGATTACCCAGTTTGAGGGGATATTTTAGAGCAACACAGTTAAGGTCCTTATACATAGCACAAGCAGAAAACTATAGTTCAAAATGGAAAGGAATGATGATGATACAGAGGGAAGCTCAAGAAATAAGGAGAGACTGGGAGTTTGGATGCAGACTCATGGAGAACAACAAAAATCATACAGAATACTATATTCATAAAATAGCAGGGAATATTCCAAGAACTAAACCAGTGCAAGAATGGAGAAAAGAGATTCTGCTGATAGGGATGACTGTGGTTAGGGATACAGATAATAGGCAAGAAGAGGCTGGAATTTATTAGAGAAAACTGGTAAAGGAATCAAGGTATTGAGAGCAAATAACTAGAAAGGGAAAGTTAATAGAATGGGAAGATGCCAAGAATTTATTTGAACTGCAGGTTACAGATTGCCTTCCCTATCAAGGATTAATATCAGAGTATAGGCAAAGAGAACAAAATGGGGACGGGTCCTAAATGAAAGACCAGCACTGGTAGAGTTTTTAATAGAATCTAGAACAGAAGCTGTGGTTAAAAAAGTAATAATTAGTAAAGCATATAAAATATTGCATGATAATTATAAGAATCAATCAGAGGAGCTTAGAAAGCATTGAGAAGAGAGATTGGATAAGCAATTCACAAAGAGACAATGGAGGGATAAATGTATAGCTCCCAAATATGCAACAAAGTCTAGAAGATTTAGGATCTTTGCCTGGAAGTGTTTACATAGGTATTTTTATACCCCAAGTAGACTTCAAAGAATTTTTCCTCAGGTGGATAGCAAATGTTGGAGTTGTGATGGGAAAGAAAGAAGTGGCTAGGAAAATATATTTTGGGAGTGTAATGACCTGACAGACTTTAGGGATCCCCTGTAGACGACTTTGTCAGAGATGCTGGGTGAGCAGATTGGATTGACTGGGGAGATGATTTTTTTGAGCTATGATACAGAATCGAAATTGCCTAAACATAGTAAAACCTTGCTGAGTCTAATTATGGTGGCTGCTAAAAAAGCAATTACTAGAAACTAGAAATCAAAGTCTAGACCAACTTTACTAGAAGTAGTGAGTATAGTAACAGAGATAAAATAACTGGAATTGGGATCTTTAGAAAAGGAAAGGAGCAAACTATGTAGGAAAAAATGGGAATTGTGGGAATAATATATGCACAGAAGGAGTGAGGTTTAAGAGGCAGGATTTGAATGAGCCATATAATGCTTAAAACTGACAATGACTGGATAGATTATAAATGATGTATAGTGTTTGCAACTACAGTTGTTTCAAAGGTGTCTGTGATGCATGATGTTTGCAACTAAAGTGGTGTCATTTGGTTTGTTTTTCATTTATATAAATGTAAGACTGCATATGTCATATGTGCTAAGTTAATAAAGATGTTTGTTGGAAAAAAAAGAGCTGCAGCCTTTGTTTTATCTTCATTAATTGTTATATCCTGAAAAGACTTGAAACTGTCTCATAATGTTCCACAACACTGAGTTGTAGTTTTCTGGATTCATCAGGTTCAAAATAATATCATCTACAAATAAAGGCATCTTTTGTTGATTACAAGATTATGTTCTTGCATTTCTGAGCCCCTTTTTTGCCAAGATCTCTAAATATAAAGCAAATAACAAAGGGGAAAGAGAATGTCCCTGCCTGGTTCCTTTGTTCAAATATATAACGTATTAGAGAGGAACCTTCCCACTTTACTTCTTTTTTAAACACCTTTATTCAGTTATCACTTGTGACACAGACACACACACACACACACACACACACACATATATATATATATATATATATATACACACACAAACACACACACACACACACAGATATATATATATATATATATATATATATATATAGTTATATATCATATAACCTAAGCAATATTACATAAATTATTCAATTCCAGCCCTTTTTTTAAACTAGAAACATCTTTATTAAACCATCACTTATGACATAAGCAATCATAAATTTATATAAATGAAAACGAACCACACTGATGCAATCCTAGTCGCAAACATTTTACATCATAAACCATACTGACACACTCCCAGTTGCAAACATTATACATTACTTATAATCTACCCAATCATTTTCAGTCAAATATTATATAGCTCATTTAAGTCCTGTCTTCTTTTAAACGTCATACCTCCCCTGTATGTATTGTTCCCACAATTCCCGTTTTTTTCCTGTGTAGTTTGCTCCTACCTTTTTCTAAAGATCTCAATTCCAGTTGTTTTCTCTCTGTTACTGTATTCACTACTTCTAACATAGTTGGTTTAGATTTTGATTTCCACTTTAATTCTTGACTCTGATCTTTTGTATATCCTCCTAATTAACCATATTATTATATATGGTAATGTAAATGCTTCCCTTACCCTACTCATCATAAAAATCCTAGCTTAGAAGAAGAACAGGTAAACAATTTCTTGAATAGGTTTGATGCAGAGGATGACTTGGACTCGAGAGAATATTATTGGCAGGTGTTGCTGGATGTCTGCAACCCACCAGGTCTTAATGATAAAAAGAATTTTAATGTGTACTGGATGTGTTGCTCAGTAAGTTGCATTTTATTATAACCTTGTCCATATCTTTGAATTTTTTTTATGGCTTTAGTGCTTCGATTTAGCTTAGTAAAATCCCAGCTTACTCCACTGAATGCTTTCTCTGCATCAAGATCCACTGACAACAGCAGCATTTTCTTATGTTCTGCTTGCATCTGGATCATCATTGTTCTGTTAATGTGAAATTCTTGCCTTCCCTCTGCAAAACCACATTGATTCATATCTATCAATCATGCCAACATCTTTGCCATTATTTTATCTAGTATAGACATAAGCACTTTTTAATTGTGGTTTAAAATTGAAATGGCTCCACAGGTAATATAGTCACCATAGCTTTCTTCCAAGATATTGGTGGTGCTTCTCCTTTTAAAATCATCCAGAGTTTTACCACTTTCTTCCTTCCTAACTTTGAAACTTCCACAGGAATACCATTTGCTCCTGGGCACTTTCCTGAAGTTTACATCACCATTTTTATCTCATCTCCTCCTACCTTAACGGTTGGCAGTTGAGCCTCATCTACTTCTAGTCTTGGCATAATTAAGCTTTCCATAAATATTTCTATTTCTGTTTGTGCTCTTTCTTGAATTCCACATTTGTTGTCTTTATACAAATTTTCATAAACTTTCTATAATATCACTAATACCTCTACAGGTTCTATGGTTATTTCTCTTGTTATAGGTTACTTAAGTTTGGTGACAACCCGTTTTACTTTCTGTTGAGCAAGTTATTGTGCCCTGGAGTTAGTTAAATGTAACAGTTGGGTGCACAACTAATACAAAGAATTGTGCAATCGTCACTGCAGGAGCATGTGAGAAGTCAAAATGTAAATGCCTTTTCAAATCCAATAAACACAATGAACCAGTTCTGTTTTCTCTTATTATGTGGGTAAAACTGAGAGATGTTTATGGAAAAGGATTTATGGCATTATTATGATATCAAAAATCAGAAGGAAAATAATGTACTTTATAAACATTCAGTTGACTTTGACAATTTAAAAAAATGTTGTTCTGCATTCTGGAGGTTATTCCTTTAAATGGTAAGGGAGGGGCATGGGAAAATAGGTTAGTATATCATGCAGTTGCATTTGCAACTAAAATTGAATGCCTTTAACCCCCCCCCCCCTGTTTGAATGAAAATAAATCCGTCATCTCTGTTTTGAAAGCAAGAATGGATAAACTTTAATGATTATTTTATAGATGTATGTATTTTCAAAGTCTTTGCAGTTTCTGTTGTTCATAGAATAGACATATGAAGTTTTTTGCAAATGCTTTTAAAAAATGATAAATGTTGAACATTTTTTTTGCAGTTTTTAGGGCCTGAATTATCTGTTTAGAATGGTCTGTGCAGATTTTAGGCTAGAATGGAATGAGCATTCAGTGGTATATGGTTTTACATATCTGTTCCTTTTAATTACATTATTGAATGCTTATTATGTGAAGCAATTGCTTAAATGACTATATGTGTGTGTGTGTGTGTGTGTGTGTATATATATATATATATATATATATATGTGTGTGTGTGTGTGTATATATATATATATATATGTGTGTGTGTGTGTGTGTGTATATATATATATATATATATATATATATATATATATATATATTGGTCTACTTCTTTTCAATGTTACACAGCTGAGTCCAATAAACTGAAACTACACTTTAATGAAACATCAGTATTATGAAGGACCATTCATTGAGCAATGGTAGGCAGTTCAGTGATGCTGTAGGAGAACAGGTGATGTGCTTTTTCATTTGTATTTACTGTTGTAACAGGAGTGGAGCCTGTAGAGAAGCTGGAGCTTGTTGATGTAGATTGCGGTACAGTGAGGATAAGGAAATTTACCCTTTTACCCACTGTAGTGTGATCTTGGAGTTAGTATATATAAGTAGCGGGGGTGCTGGCGGGGCTTGCCCCCTGCAAAAATGTGTTTGCATTGTATGTTGTAGTGGTTTTACAATTCGGTGAAGTTTATTTTGTTCTACTGCGTTTTTGTTAAAGTGCAGTTTGAGTTTATTGGAGTCGGCTGTGTAAAGTTCGGTAAACTGTAATTTCATTGAAAAGAAGTAGACCCTAGGGGACTTGCGTAGTTATGGATTTATTCTCAGGAAGTCCCTAGCATTTGTGGGATGAAAGTGCTAAACTAGTGTCAATAAAATGAGTTGATTTTATCCAGACCATTGTGTTTATTGGATTTGAAAAGCCATTTATGTTTTGACTTCTCACACTCTTCTGTGGTGACCATTATACAACAATTTTTATGGTTATCAAAAAAAAGTTGCTTAACAGCAGTCTTTCTAAACTCATATATATTATCCAGATACTCCCTTATTTTCCATTTAGCATTTCACATTTGTGCCTCTTCTTGTTCTGTGAGACTCTTCTAATTCTGCCAAGCTTTAACCTTTGTCAGCCCCTCTATGCAATTCCTATTACTTCTTAACCATATAGTTTTTTTCTTTTATTTCTACCCTATTTTTAACTCCATTTTCATTTTATCCCACTCATTTGCTATAACTTCTGAAGATAACTCTATTAATTTCTTCTACCCATTCCTAGAATTCCTCTCTTATTAACCGGTAGATGCCAGTGTCTCATTTTTACTTCATTATTCTGCATTTTCGTCTTAGTATTTTTGGTGGAATATAAATACATGCCAGCATAATCCTCCTGACTTTCCAGTAGCCCTTTAGTACCGCAAATCTACCATTGTTGTATTTTCCCTTTTCTATCACTGTTGGACCCCTATAGCAATTAATATAATTACTTCCCTTTTCCTTTATCCCTGATATTATGCTGAATATCCATTCTGAAATCTTTTCTTTTTCAAATTCACATGCTTATTTTTCCTAAATGTATTTCCTTTAGCATTGCTATTTGTACTCTGAATTTCTTAATATAATTCAATACTCTTTTCCTTCTGTCTATGCCTCTAAGGCCATTAACATATCAAGATAATATAGATGGCATAGCCATTATGATGAAAACAATTGTTCCAACCTGTTATGTATGATTTTTTTTAAATGTGTTTTTTCAGCATTTGTGTTACGTGCCCAGACTAATGTTCATCAGGCTGATATTTTATACATTTGTTTCTTCTTCTTCTCTATTTAAACCTATATCACATTTTTAAGACCTTTAGTTTTAATGAAAACCCTCAAAAAAAAAAAAAACTAAATGCATTTTCAGAAGGATCTCAACCCCTTTTAACTTAGAAACAGAAAATTATGTACATCTTCACAAAATGAAGTTTAAACCTTCAAATATGAGCAATTGCACCAATTTGACAGCTGAATCAACAGGCATTGCCTAACCTAAAATTAAGGTTATCCGTCCTCAAGTGCATGCAACAACCTGTGTCTTCACTTACATTGATTGCTGTCTGTTTTTTTTCTTATCTCTATCCCCGTCCCAGATGTGAAAAACTGCTTGTAAATTTGAAAAGCAATTACACTTGAGCTTAACAGCAAATTCTTGTGATAGGAAAGTATTCATGAGCAGCCATATCCTTGTTTAAAATTGTAATCAAAGGTTTTCTCCTAATAACCGAGAAGGAAGCATTTACTTATTAGTACAAAGGGACAGTAAACCTTAACATAGAGAATAGCTGAATGATTACAGGAAAAAGAGTTACATGAGATATTTTACAGATTTTTAAACATTTTCACTGAGGACTGGATAGCACTGAAATTATATATAGACTTCTTCTTGGTAACTGACTAACTTTGAGTTTAATAACTGTGTTTTAGTAAAGCCACCTTGGAAACAAATCCCCTGCATTAAGCTTTATGACTTTACCACAAAACATACTTGAAACAATCTCTTCTTTTAAAGCATAGTCTATCATTATTTCTACACCATCACTATGACTGGATAACTGCACTGGCTTTGCTTATTAAATGTGAGGAAACAGCCACTGACAGACCCAATGACGTTCAACAATGTAGCTCTGGCAGTGATTATTATGCCCTTTTCTGCTTCTGTTTCCTGTACTATACTAATACAGTTTATAGTACACAGAGAAACTGACTTTAGAAATCAATTTTTATTTATATTTTTATTTATTTGTTGTATTTTTCACTTTACTTTTAAGTAAAATTTGACAGTGTGAGATTTTTTTTTACTTTTTATCCACTTTTTATATGCCTCTCCATTTTAAGTGCTTAAATGATTTGAAAGGGTAATGTGTATACAGTCTCACAGCTCCTGCTGCATTTGTATCTTTTTTGTTGCATTGAACTATATGTTGTCTTCTCTGAAGCGGCTTGTAGTTTGCCAGTATATTCCAAACAGCAGGTACTCAGTCAAGTGTACTTATTTGTTTAGAAAAGACTAATGAGAAAATTAATAATTAAATGTATCTATGTTTGTATAAATATATAAGTAAATTATGTTCTATCTTGTTCTGTGATGTCAAAAATTATTTTGGTATTATTTCCACATAATCATTATTACTTACCCTGTTTCCTCCAGATTTGAGTTTTGTTTTCTGCTTGTAACATTGCAAAACTTACTTTACTAACTAAAAAGCTTGCTAGAAGTAATAGCATCTTCTGTTTTTTCAAGGGAAGGACAACACATAGGGCCCACCTTAAGCATATAAAACTCTTAAGCTTCTCAGTTCTAAAGTACTGTGAACATGTAATCTAATTACTGATGTAACAGTACAGGATATAGGAATATCCCTGTCTTACTTCAGTGCTAATATTACATAAGATTATAAGCCTTGTATTTGCTTGCCTACGTAGCCATGTGCATTTATTGATAGTAGCACAGATGGATGAGAAACACATCCAGACATAGTTTTGCTAACTGCATTTTGTCAAATCGAATGAAATGACTGTTTCATCAGAAATAGCATTTTCAATACAAGATCATTCAAACTAATAGGTTCAAGTGTTTATGGGTGTTTACTAGGCTTACGATCACAAGGGCCTTATTAAGCCTAGCCATGCATTCCAAATCTCTGACAAGTTCTGATACCCTTGATAGGTATAAGCAGGGGCTTGGGAGAGGAAACACAAGTAAGGGTCTGGGAGATGAGACATTTACAGGCTGCCTGTGTCAATTGGAGACATAGGTGCCAAACTAGCAACAAATTTACTTTTCCCCATCCAATTGTCCAAGTTACACTTGAATTGGGTTAGAGAGGAACTCTACTTCCCATGGATAGAGAGCCTGTTCCAGAGAAGGGGTACTCTCTGGGATACATACCCGTCTCTCCAGCAGGTCCTGTTTATATCATAGGCATGATTTAAGTCTTTAGAATATGTAATTCTTGTGTTTATTTTCAATCTGAAACACAGTGATCCTATCAGTGATAGTTATTAATTAAAGGCAGTGGGGGTGCAGCCCTTCAACTTCAGTGCTGACTTTATTTATGCTTTCATTGTACAAAACACAGGTAACAACAAAGAATTACATGCATCTACTAACACATACATATTTTAAGAGTAAATGTTCACGTTAGCAATTAAATAAACTTCATCCCACACCATCAAATATCATATCGAAGTGATATGTCTTGAGTGACCACCTGAAGATGGCTAGAGTTGGACACTCCCAAATCCACTGAGTGGCTTAACTCGTTCAGTCCAATGGAGCTCAGGAAGTTTGCACTGTAACTTCCAGTGGGCGGAGCCTAAGCTTTTTTATAGAATCAAATAATGCCCTCACATTTCAAACAAATGTTCATATCTCTGAAATCATAGGGGTTATGAAAGAAATATAAATGGTCCATTCTTCAGCACAAACTATTTTTATAGTGGTAGTATTATTTAGGCTCTAGGTCTTAAACTGAATTTTATAAGTCACAGTAAACACACTAATTATTACATTTGTCATAGTTTGTAAACAACGTATAATAGCTCATCAACCACTCAAGTTACACACATACTGTCAGCAGCATTTTATTCATCTAGCTGAGAACTTTCATATGAGGCTAAGGAGTTCTGTCTGCATCACTTGATTGTTGAATTATTTAGAAAAATGTGAAAATTATCATAAAAACATCAGTTAATATCTATTTACCTGCACTAGACAAAAGTCAAATATTAATGCAGTTAAGTTTGCAGTTGAGTAAGCTTTAAGATGATAACTTTTAAAGCCTTGTACATAGCATGTTTTTTAAATTATTGATACAAATATAAACAAGCAATATTTGATGCCTAGAAGCATCAGTAAAAGTTAATTGCAGATGCACCTGGAGACGTCACTCGGATGTAATGAGTTAATAAAAGAGCAAACAGTATTGTGTGACCTCAGAGGTATGCACACAAGGTCACAGTAGTTTGCGTGGGGGCAGGAGACTGAGTAGTCGTTATTTCTTTAACTTTCCTAACAAGCCTGTGAGGTGTGCACCGAAGATCTATAAGCTTGACTAGGGGCAGTGCACTGTTTAGGAATAAAGAAATGAATACATTACTATGATTGTTATCTTTATCACTTTCATCATAATCAAACAGATGCTTATATAGGTGGCCATCTTTTGGGGACAGGGGTGAGGAAACATGCTGTTCATGTATGCCTGACAACAATATATTAAAATATGTTACTGTTTTGTTCATAGGTAAGTACTAGGCAATCAGTCAGCAGACCATTACAAGCCAATAAAAAAATTTAGAAGTTCCCTCCAGCCTCAAGGAGGGCAAGTCAATATAGACCATGGGATAACTTAAGACAGCCCATCCAATGATTGAGATTTACCTTGAAGGTGGCAAGGGTACTATTCTGTTTGTCATGTGGTGGAAGTTTGTTTCAGAAGTGAGGGATAAAGCAGATATGAATCTATCATGCCATCATGTCTTATTTATCTGATGATGAAGCTTTAGTTCCTTTAACCGTGTATTTGACGTGCCATTTGCTCTGTGAAGGAATAAGGGGTCAAAGAGGGTTGGAGCTTTCCTGGCTCAAAAGCAAGACACAGACTGTAAGAGACTGAGTGAGACTGAGTAAACAGAGAAGGCTGCCAATCTGTCCTGATAACTAAGACATTTCAGGCCATTGATCATTTTAATTATGAATTTATTTGGTCTCTCATGTTGAGTGATCCAAAAGGTGCATTATATTTAATAATGGGTCTGATGAGATACAACAAAGGATGATTATAAGTTCTTTGGATCTGGTGGAGATGCCGTTGGAAATTAGGTGAACTAAATCGAAGGCTTTCCAAACTACTGTGGAAACATGATGGCCAGATTATAAGGAATTCCAATAATAAACAAACAGTCAAGAGACTGATAGAAAGTCCCTATTGCACTACATAAAGAGCTAGGACATTTTTATCAGTCTCCTGCCTGTTTGTTTTTTGTTGGCATTTCAGTATTTATCATTGTATTAATAAAATGATAAGGAATTATCAGCAAGAATGGCTAGATCCCATACAGCAGTGTCTGATTGGAGAGCTGTCACCTGTATGACATGTGAAAATGTTTTGTTTATCAAAATGAACTATGCTACATTTTTTCACATTTAATTTGAGGTCATTGTCCTTGCACCAATTGTTAACATGGCCTAACCTATTTTAGAGCAGATGTAAGTCATGCATGATCAAATAACAACACCTAGTGTGCAGTTGTCTGCAAAAGCTGATAACCATAGGCCAGAAAGTGTTAGCCTGAATGTCTGAGAAGTAATGCCTAACAGGAATGGGCCCAATAATGAGCCGTGTGATATACCACTGATAACTTTTTATGCTTTTAGAATTGGCACCCATGACTGTAACCACATTGGTTCTGTCAAGACAACTAGTTAGCTATCCATCGCACAACATAAGGATTTATATTCAGATTTTCAAATTTGCCAATAATACATGCATGGGAAATCATGTCAAAGGCCTTGGCCAGGTTCAGATATGCTGTATGTACTGCATAACTGCTATCCACTGCTTTGGTTACTTTTTCAAAGAAATTAATGAGATTAAAGAGGCAAGACCTTCCTTTGACAAAGATGAGTTGGAGATTTCAATGTCTAGATTAATGAAGTCTGACATAATATACTCCAAAGCTTTACATATAAGGCTAATGAGACTAACAGGTCTGTAGTTACCAAGGTCTGCTGGTGGCCCACTCTTGTGTACTGGCATTACAGTAGCTGTTTTCTAGGCTTCAGAACTGTAATCAGTGGAGAGGCTTAGTTTGAAAAGATTAAGTATGGTTTCAGATAGCCCATATATGGCACTGATAATCAGGTAACCTGGTATGTTATCAATCTGGACATTCTGTGAATGTGTATGCTTGAGGTGTGCTTAGCTTTTTAGAGGGCTGAGAGAACCTGCTCTATAGTAATTAAAAGGGGTGGCTTTTTGTCTGTTCTTTCACTTTCATCCCAGACTGACAGCAGAGAGGTAACCAGAAATGGATATCTTTTTGAGAGTAGAGGTGAGCAGATATGTTGTTTATATGTATGTTTGTATGTATGGCAGCAGCCACTTGAAATATGACTCTGGCTAATTTGTGTCTTCAATTTACTCCTGGTCTAACAGCAGAGGTCCTTCTCAGGCATATTGTATTTCTGTCTGCTTGTTAGTCCTGAGAGGTGCTTCTTCAGTACTGTAACCCAGAGTTTGCTAGTGCAAGGCAATAGGCAATTAAGAATATTTAGTCTTGCCTAATCTAAAATAGTCCACTAGGCTGTTGGGGATAGGTGAAAAAGGTAAGGCTGGGTGATGAGAGGCTCGTGGCATGGGACTTATACCTCTCAACTGTACAGATTTTCACAGAATGTCCAGATTTCTGCCTCATAGTTTTGGTGTGTTCCTACTAAAATCTGTACCTTTCTGGCAAATAGCTGAGGATTGATGTCATTAAATAATGACAAATATTTGCGTTTAAGACTCCACATCCTTCAGAAAATTCATGCTAATGCAAAACCTATTATTTTATCAACTTTCTAAGTTTGTAAGAGCAATATTTAAAATCTGTCCCTATTTGTCCCCTCATCATTTTAGGTTTTGTGCAGAATTTTTGCTCTAAGAGGTTGAGCTCCCCAAACATGTCCCAGACTGGGTCCCATATTTGCTAACTCTGTCCCTATACTTGCAGGTACCTCTAATGCTCATAGGCATGAGCTACTGCTTACTGTGAAGGTATTACTCTTGTGTTCCAACATGGGTGTGTTCTTTTCCACTTCAAATTTATCATTATTCTTGTTTGTATCTGTAATACTTCTTTAGCATAATGAGATGCACAGATACCCCCAAAGATCCTTGCATACCACAGTTTGATTTCATAATTACAACATTCAGACTTTGTCACTCCAGCCATAACTGTTGTCTTTAAACTCAACTTCTTGGACTGCTGTACTGGCTCCTGGTTTTATCTCCTCACCCCATTAACGTTTCCCATACAATGTCATATACTGTATTCTATAACATATTTCCTGTGCCATTCTATGCCCTCTTACATATATGTTACTGTCATTAGGCTTCATGCACAGTTGGGATACACCATGCATGCATAAAGTGGTTCATTAATACAGAATGCAACTGAATTACTTAATCAGGCTTTGGTGTTAAGGGTCTACATAGGGGCAGCAATTGCAGGCTGTATTTTATACTGTTTGGCAGCCATTGCACTCCTATAACATATTTTTTTCTGTGATGTATGTCTGCATAAAATACAAGGAAATATGAGCAATAATCAGCAGCTACTCAAGCACATTTTTTTTTCTTTTTAATAAGCTTTTTAGTCTTCATTTTTTAGGGATTCTCATTGCTCATCCCAATAACTAAGTGCTCTTCATGTACTCCATATAGTCCTCCCTGATCAACTGCCATTCTCCAGCCTATCCAAATCAAATGTGCATCATCCAACAAAAGCAAGCTGAAAACTGAAAGACACTTATTGCATGGCAGCATCACTCAAGAATAATCAGAATAGTGCAGTCAAAAATAATATGTATGTTTTTTTCTCTCCTAAATGAATTTTCTAGTAATAGGGCTGCTTAGGACTATTTTAATATCTCAATGACAAAATTTGGCACTCTTCCTGCACTTTGTTGCTGGATTGCACTTATTTTCTGGGATGTAGCAAGTGCCAACCATTAACATACTTTTACCCATACCAAAGAAATGTATTTGCTCAGTGTTACTATGAATCTAGTTTTTTTTTCTTTCACTCACACTTCATATATAGCTGCTTGACAAGAGCTTTTAGACTCAGTAAGCTATTATTAACATTATTCTGTAGTGTTAGAGAATACAGCATTAACACAAAAATGTTTTTCTTTCTTCATTTCTCTTTTATGACTGCATTTTCATTGGTGCATCCCATTACATTCCCCTGCCCTACTCCCAATTCCCATCCACCTATGCTGCATCTGCATTTATACTTCCTAAGCCCTACCTACCCCACAATTCCTCCTATATCCTCTCAACCTCCTTAACTTAAGACACGTCCTAAGCTTATGCTCATTACTTAGTCTCCTCCCTGACCCATCCCTCTCTTTAATCCCTCCCCTTCAACCTCTCTGTTTCAAGAATACTTCAAGTAGGAAATAATATAATGCTTTCCTCTAAATCCACTATATTACTTCTTTCTTGCCTCTTTCTATCACCCTTCCTCCTCATACATAGTGCATCACTATACTCGCCTCTAATTAACAAACATTTAAATACCATAACAATTTCTGCAATTTCAATCTAACAAAGAGTTACTCTGATATCTCTCCTAGGTTAATGTAGATTCATCTCATTACAGAAGTCTGAAAAATCTATACTCCTGCACTAAACTGAATACATTTCATCTTCCACATTTAAAAATAAAAATACCTTTACTGACACTATCTCTCCAATTTCTTTTACTTACCCGAAAGTGGAGACATCTACCCAAACCCTGGACCAAACTCTCCTTCATATGCCTTACTCCTCCTTAAGTCAGTTAATCAAGTCACAATAAATCTCCACAGTATTTGTAAAAAAATAAAAGAGCCTCATGCCTGGATAGCACATTATACCCCAGATACCTTAGCAATTATAGAAACATGGCTCAAACCTAATGTACAGGACTTTGAACGTCTTCTCCCTGGCTATGACATCATAAAAGCAAATATACTCATAACACATAAAAAGCAAGTATTCAATATCTACTTTTTTCCTAACTGTTACAGACTCGCACCTACTCTAAACCTAGCCCAAAACTTTGCAATGCAGAAATTCATGCAGCCTTCTTAAACCTAAACACGACTGAAATCTATGCATCACAGCTCTGTACATTCTCCCTGGTAATAATATTTCATTCCTTGTATACAATTTATCTTGGATATCTAATGCAATTACCATTGAAACCATCATCTTAGGTGATGTTAACATTGACTTGGAAAAGCTAACTCCTGATTTCCTTGCTACCACTTTAAATCTATTTGGATTCATACAACTTAGCACCACTGCAACTAGATATCATAAAGATCACAATCTGGCATCTATCCTTGACTGGATCTTGGTCACTGACCCAAACAAGTATGTTAAATCAGGAACTCTACCTGATGCACTAAGTGCCATTTACCAGCTTATACCAAGCTAATACGCATAGATAATATGCCATCTAGATAAACAATACCACTACAAAATATCCCATAACCTATCAAATTTTAGCCCATTGAAGTTCATTAATTTACTAAATTCCCTGAACTAATCCTTGCTGAAAACTCTTCCACTGAAAGAAGCAGTATACCACTTTAATTCAACATTTCTGGACACCATCAATACCATAGCTCCCCCTACGAATAAAATGTAAAAATGAACCAAAGTCAACCATGCTCTTAGGATGTCAGAATCCACAAATCATGTAATTACATATAGAGACAAAGCATGGAAGGAATGGTGAAAGAATAAAACTGACACAAACTTACAAAAATGCAGATGACTGCATAATCAGGTTAAAAATTAGTAACCAAGGAAGAAAAACTTTTATATTCAATTAAAAACCAACCACAAACAGAACCCCCAAAAATTCTGGTTGACCATCTCATCATTACTTAACCTTGGGTCTAAACTGACCCCAGTCCCTCTCCTGATAAATCCCCTCAGCAAACTGCAGAAATTTTCAGCACTTAATTTATAGAAAGCATATCATCCCTTACCACTAACTCTACGTACCCAACCAACACTTCCTCCACACAGTGTACAATGAATAATTGTCCACCTACATCTCACTCATCTGAATCCATTCACACTTCCCCTGCATACCCTTCAACTTTCACACTATGACCCATTCCCACTGACCTCATTAGAAAACTACTGGTTGCAATTAAACCCTGTTCTGCCTTTGCAGATAACCTTCCAGAATAATATATAAAAACTGCTGCTGATGCCATTTTTTATACTATCAGCATTCTAATCAGTAGGCCAGTCACTGCATCTTCTGTCCCCTCCTTATGGGGAAAAGTCATTCAGAATTTCTCTTCTTGAAGGAAGCAAATTCACTGAAGTATCTAACTACAAGTAGCCCCATTGCCATCTTATCCCCTCTAGCTAAACTCCTAGGAAAAATATGTACACAAACAGTTTCTTAATCATTTTCTCAACAATCAGCTTCTAACTTCCCCTCAACATGGTTTTAGGCCTGGTCACAGACCAACAGCAGCATTAATATCTTTCTTGGATACTGTTACTAAAGCAAGAGACTCTTTTAAACTTGACTCCATGCTATTTTTTGTCCTATCCAAGGTCTTCAACACTGTTTCCCACCCCATACTCTTACAAAAGCTCTCTATACTTGTTCTCTTGCCATCCTGTCTACAGTAGTTTACTAGTTACTTTGACAATTGACTGCAATCAGTAAAATGGCAAGGCTCCTTCTCCCCGTGCTTAGCTAACATATCTGGGGTTCCCCCAGGTTCCATCCTGGTTCCCTTCCTTTTTAATGTTTTCATAAATCTTCATATGTCTTCAGGTCAAAGAACCTTAAATCAGTATGCAGATGGCTCAACAATCATCTTCTCCTCAAACATTATACCACACCTTAGACATATGACACATGAAGTCTTGAAACTTGACACACTAATGCTTATCTCCTTCTTAACCCCCAAAAACAAAGCTCCTCATTTTCAGCCCCCCCAATCACTTCCTCTAGATAACACCAAATTCAACATCCTCTCTTAGAATAAAACAAAAATTGAAATAGTTTCACACATTAAACTGTTAGGAGTAACAGTAGATGATAACCTCACATTTGATCTCCACATCCAAAACAATAAATAAGAAAAACACCAGAAACTAGGGATGCTTTATAGACACACATACTTTTTGAATGCATCCACAAAAAGCATCCTTGCCAATATCTATCTGCTACCTTCACTTACATATGTTGCCCCTATACTAGCATATGTACCTCACTAAAAACTAATTTACCATTATGCTACAATAAAATAGCTACATTTGCTACTGGAGCAACATATCACAGTCATCATTGCAAAGCTCTCATCCCCCCTCAGTTGGCTAGAATTTCCACAAGACATTACCTACGTTTAACTTTTTATTGCCCAAAAATAATCCATAAACCTGCAACTCATCCTGCTCTTAACTCCATATTTACCGTCTATATACCCGAAAGACACCTCCATTATGAGAATAAGCAACTCCTCGATGTGTACAAATCTAGAAAATCAGCTGGACATTGCCTTTACTCCTACTCAATAGCTAAAATTTGGAATTCCTTACTCTCACAATCACAGAAATTTCAAACCCCATAAAATTCAAACATAACGTAAAGGATTTTTATCCTTTTATCCAATCCATGGATATGCTGTTGTTTAACACCAAGATGACATATTTAACTCCTGTCTCTCATTTCTTAGCTCTTACATCTTTCCCTGACTGGCTCTTTGCTTGCTAGCACTATATCTATTACCTCTTCCTACTACTAGAACAACATGTACTACCCCTTTTCTTATTCAACTTCTCCGTAATATAGTATTCTTCTGTATCACAGCTGTCACTTTTACTTATACAGTCATGTTGATCAAATATCCTCATTTATATTTTGCCAATAGTCATCAAAATGTTCAACTACATGACCATAATTTTATTTTATTTTTTCACTGTCTAAATGTAATTCCCAATGATTATATTTCTCTGTAAATGCCGTACTGCTTTGTTGATACAATGCACTGTGTTAGTCTAATGTTTTAGAATTTTATGTGCTACCTGTAATCTTATTTTTGGAGCTTTTCTCCCCAGACCTGCTCTGAAAATGGGCACTTCTGGCTCAGTGCGAGAGAGAGAGGGGTCCATAACCCAGTACATTCCTCATTTGTGGAACCAACCTACATATCAAGCATTAGAATACTTTGGGAAAACTTATGTGAATGGATGTTATGTAGCTGCAAATTCACTGCAAGGACATAAATAAAGGAGGCATACATTCTTACTCTATTTTTAAGGGTGTTTAAGGCCTAGGCATCATATGGTCCCTGTGACTGCTTGCCTAGTAACTTCCTATGTCTGTGTGTATCTGGATAGCAATGCAGCAAGTACATGATGGTGGAGACTCCCTGCCAGACTCTTCTGGAATTTGACCTTTTACGGTAGCATCTGTGAGTAAATGCAAAAGCTGCGGTCTACAGGAAGGCACAGATAGCTTTCATTTATAAAGCAGTAATTCACATTATTTAACTGAAAATCTCAGTTCTCTCAAACCTGCACTATATTTCAATTTCCTTCCATACAATTGTTTTATTTTTTTTTTGGTGAGGTAGATCCATGTATATGCGTGTCGAACCACCTCTGGCTCACTGGTGCTTTTCACTTGTCAGAATCACAAACATAAAACATAAGGTAATAGGAAACTGCCAAACACAGTGTCTTTTTGTTTTCTTTTACTACTTTGTTATAATATATCTCTGGTGTCCCACTTAAAACATTCCAGAAAAAAAAAACTGAAACTCAGTAAAATGAAAAAAAAAGGTGATGCTCGAAGTGCCGTTCTCATGTCAAGAACTAACATTCTGTGTGAGATCATATTTCATTTGTAGTAGTACAGAACACTGACAGGACAATACTTTGCTGTTTTCAATCTCCGTATGAGTGAATAGAAGTATTACAGCTCCCTCTCAGTAATGACAATTTATGTTTTATATATTTTATCTAAATGTGTGCTTATATGTAGTTACATGTCTGTATATAATGATGCTGGTAATTTAAGGTCTTGGGTTGTTCTGTTTTTGCACACTTGGATATGATTTGGTGCATACTTTAAAATGCTGGCTAAACCAGAGGCTTTTATTGTATTGACCGTATTTTATACGACTTGAACAAGCAAACATTAAAGAAAAAAAAACACCATTCAGTTTTACAAGAGAAGCAGCTGGAACTTTCTGAAGTGCCTGAAGATCTTTTCTAAGATTATGCTTACTTTAAAGGCAAACACAACAGAAATACAAAAACACATCCAAGCTATCAATTAAGAACAGGCCTTAAGCAAATGACCAAAGCAGTAAAAGGCCCATCAGATGTATTATCACTGATTATCCCAATCCATTCTGTATTTCCATGTGATTTATGAAGCAGCTAATGGGATCATTTAGAGTGGCAGTCATACAGCTCAATTAAGATGAGAAAGTTAACTGGAGCAGAAATAAAACGTGACTTATTATCATTCAGAATTGCTGGGAAATTGCAAACATATATAGATTTATCAGTAGAATAACAATAAATAATAAATAAAGCAAAAGTAAAATGAAATGTCTGTTCTGTACTTCTGCAAAGAAAGTCCTACTCCAAAAGATGTTACTGTGGATCGTACCTCAGGTGCGCATACAAATCTATATGTAAGACACTATTTTTAAAAAAAAAAACATTTGAAAGCACAGTTCCAAACTTAATGAATTTTGATAAAAAACAAGAGTTATTAAAATGTATTGGTGGTCAAATGATGTTTATTTATTTAGCAGTAAAGAAAGTGTAGGTTACTGTTAAAGGTTTAAACAGCATTTTGCAAAATATTGTTTAGTTTTGCTGTCCAGGAAAATATTTCTGGGCCTATTACCCCTTTAAAATGGAGACCTCAAGTGGTATTTTTGCTGATTAGAAGATGCTTTTCTAGGACACACTGTACGTGGTGGGGGGACAATGTCTACCCTCTTTGTAGAGTAAAAATGTATGAGGTGATGTGTGCTCTGGAGAATCTACGAAGATCTGACCTGACAAATATTCATTACAACAAAATATTGAGAGTAACTAAATATGTTGATGTGCATTCAGCATAAGAATGTTTATTCATTTATTTATTCCAGTTTGGTGACCGGGGAGGTCCACTGGGCTCGAAAGCCTGTTTTCAGTGGAGGCCCGGGGAGAAAAGCTCCACATAACAAGTTACATAGAATATATAATTTTCACATTGCTAAGCTGCAAAGCTCCACATAACAAGTTACATAACATATAGAATTTTCACATTGCTAAGTTACATAACAAATTGAAATAACAAAAGGAAAAAAAGATTCATTCATTATGTACTTGAGAATTAACTGAACATGGATTTAGAAACATATGACCGCAGGTAAGACCTGTTGATAACTATGTTGCCAGCAAAGAAAGAAGACATGGTGATGAGATATGAAATGGCATTTGTGAATGAGATGGAAACATTCTGAAAATGGATGACTGGGAGACATAAATGTGGTAGACTTTGTTGCAGGATGTGTTGACAGTGAAAGAGTTTGGTATTGTGCACAGTTGCCAGAAACAGGAGGAGCAGTGACAGACACATTTCTTGGCAAAGATTAGAATGGTAATGGAATACTAAAGATGAAATTGTTCTGGGGGCAACAGTTCTTCAATTAATTTGTGTTTAAGCTGAGGGGGCAAGGGGCTGGCATTGGTAGGTTGCAGCTGGTAATGGATGCATGATGTCAAAAAGGTAAACAAAAAAAAC